>NW_025791321.1:89883-188443 GCF_907164935.1 Osmia bicornis bicornis
GTACCCCTTCAGGATAATGTTTTGCATATTATGGTTAACGCAATTCTAGTGCAGCTGTGACGGTTGGTGGATCTGTGAATTTTGGATATTTACGGTACTTGATGCAATCTTTTGTATATTGATTTCTCCTATCTTAACTGCAATTCGATTCTGATTTTGATTTGGAAAATGTTAATTCAGTTTTGGTTAATATGGTGGATGCTCAGGGAAGCATACGCTGCAGTAATCTTTCTGGCATGGTACAATATCTTTATTGTTTTCTATATATACATATGTGCGTCATGATTCCTTAAATTCTTTGAAATTCTGATCTCCTGGACCGTGGATCTCATTTGACTTTCTTATAATAATGTCTGGTTGGTTCTAGTATTCATATGTCTTCTTTATTAATCAGGATTAAAAGGGGTTGAATGGAATTGTATCATTTAAATTGACTATAATATAAGGAGTTTAATTAACTATCTATATTAGTATACTTTATTAAATTAAATTGATTGCACTTGGCGTGTTTTTGTTACATATTATATATATACATATGTTCATAATAATTTTATCTATTTTCTTCATTTTAGGGACTAGTTTTCTTTTATTTCTATATTGTGGTTCAGTAATTATACGGTAGTATGTGGTGTTTATTATTTGATTAGCTTTGTTCATCACACGTTGTACTACATTGACTTACTTGCATCTGCATTAGTATTAACGTTAATGTCAGACTTATCGGAGCGGTATGATAATTCAGTAACAATCTACGCAATTTTAACTATTTGAATTGATTTGACTTGCTTCAGGTTTTATGCTGATTTACGTTTCATGTTGCTCCTCATATTATGTCAGGTGGGTATTTTCCTCTCCTATTAATCGTTACGTTTTGCCTCCACTTCTGTTGGCTGGCGTAGGGTTTTCTGCAAATGGATTAATATTATGATTTACGGTTTAATATTTAATATCATGGTATCTTATGATGTTAATAGTTCTATCTCTTCCTACTATGTTCATTATATTCATCATCATTCATGTTATGGGATATATATTGCTACTTATCTTTATTATGATTTGCTAACAATAATTAATAATTTATTTATTTATTGCTCACTGCCTTCATTTGATGATTTGATTGTTTCTCCACCATCTTTGCTTATTAAACGAATTTGAGGTCGTGGTTGCGTGAAATGTTCCTGCAAGCAAGTTTAAGCAGTTTCAATAATTTCAAACAATAATTCCAATTATCAGTGTTACATTATGCTCACCATCTATTTCTACTTTTGCTTTTATTCCCAGCTGATCTTCCCTTCTTTGAAGATTTAGTACTTTTCCCATTAATTGACGTGATAGGAATATATTATGTATTGTATACAATGTCTGACGTTAGCGCCATTGATTGACCTGCTCAATTTTATGTTTTATGTTGCTCTTTTCATTTACGTTATCCTGGTTATCTTGGCTATGTGGGCCTCGCAGGAAGGATTCTCAGCTTCTCAGCTTCGCTGGTTTGAGCACTTCATATAAGCTCTCAGTTCTCTTCTTATTATCTGTAATTCTTCTTTCAATCACTTTGATAGTGTTAATAGATGATTATGAGGAATTCCCTGTCGCACATGCATTTATTTGTTATACTATATAGCGTACCTTTCTGTTGTGGTGATCTTGTTTCTTCATTTTGTGGTAATGCGTGTACCCACTTCGCATGAGAATCTGCTGTCTATAGTATACTTTATACTTTACCTTTTACTTTTGACAATATTGACATTCTGTGTTTTACTTCTTCTGGCATTGCTATCTGCTATTGTCTGGCATCTTTGCATCTTTACTTTACCTTTTACATCCTTGGTTCATTTTCATTTCAGTTTTATAGTTTGTTTGAATTTTATTTGAACAGTGTGTTCAAATTGTGTGCTAGGGTTAAATATTAAATACTCTTTACTATTATTCCCTGCTGCTTGGTTGCTTGGCTGGATGTTGACATCTGAGGTTTTGAGGTTTTGTTGGTTAATTGCTTTGCTCTGCTTATGTCGAGTCCACATATGCTCGTCTGTTTACTCGCTTGCCATGCTTCTTATGTTTAGTTCACATGTTCGCATGTTCGCTTGTTTATTATTGTTCGTCCTTTTATTTTAACTGTTTCATAAACTGTTCTGTGCATCAGATGCATATTATACGCTGATTTTTGTTGAATTTTGTGATCTAGTTACGTTTAATCACGTTTAATTATGTTTATGTTTATTATAGCTATTATGTTTATCATTTTATCATTATTTACTGTTCGTTTATCGGTTGTATTCATGGACTTATTGATTTACTGATTCATTCATTCATTCACTCATTCACATATTATTGTTGCATTTTGGGGTGTCTAATGTGCTATGCTTGTCGTGAGCGTTTGTGTGTGTGTGTGGAGTATGTATGGGACAAGTCATCGAGGATTGCAGCCTACGAAGACGTGGCACAGTCAACCGAGGTAAGGACTCGCCCCGGGACCTGGCTGTGTTGAAGAGCAAGCCCCGCTGAAGCAGTTGAACACATGGCGCGACCACTCGTTGAGCACGAGCTCCGGTTCCTGGTCGTGGCCGAAGAGGAACCCCTGTCCTGGCAAAATGCTAGGCAGGCGAAGAGGTGGCGCGGTCACGCCGGGATGGTGCGATCCTTGAGGATGTCCCCCCGGTGCCGATCGTTGCTGAAGAAAAATGGCCTGTCCTCGTGGCAGGACAGGTGGGCGTGATGACATCTAGGATAAGCCACATCATCATTATCAACCTACCAGGAGGACGAAGACGGGCACGGTCAACTGTGGAGATACGATGTCCCTGTCCTGGCCGTGCTGAAGAGGAACCCCTGTCCTGGTAATAGTGCTAGGCAGGCGAAGAGGTGGCGCGGTCACGCCGGGATGGCGCGATCCTGAAGGATGCCCCGGTGCCGATCGTTGCTGAAGAAAAATTCCTGCGTGTACTGCTCAGGTTGAAAATGTCCTACCGCAAGATCGGAGGTGCAACGGCGTGGATCCGCAGATGCCCCATGGTGCCTAGCGCATGGCGCTTTTGCGGGAGGACGGAATAATGCGAAATGCATTGAATTGCCAAAACGCCGTTGTGGCTATACCTTGGTATTCTTTATATATCCCATAGGATGAAAAGGTACTGGCGGCCCACACAGGGAAGAGGTTTTAGTGGGTAGTATATCCAGCCACAGGACTGTCCCCTCTGGACTACCTGCTCAAGGTCGCCCCTTCTGGGCTGAAACCTACTCTTGGGCTAAACCCCACCCTTCGGGGTCGGGTTGCCAGGTTGCCCCCTTCTGGGGTTGCCGACTTGGGTTTGCCCCCACCAAACGGGCGCCAGGCTGCCCCCTCAGGGCGGGTATGAGTCCCACACTGCCCGGGCCCCCTCTAGCCGACTAGATGAAAGGGGATCATCCTGCGCGTGCATAAATGCATTTCCTCTTCTATAAAAAAAAAAGGTTCCACTGACCTGGCCAAGTGTACTGGCTGGGCGGGGAGGTGATACCCCGACGTGGCGCGTCCCCAGGTGGCGGATAGGGGAATGCTCGCCATGCACTTTTCGGAGTGCATGTAGGGTAGGAGTGAAATAAAATAGCTCCCGCGGACCAAACACCAAGAGAAGGAAAACCCATCAAAACCTCCCGTGTGACTGGGGGAAAGAATACAGGCACGGTAACCCCTGCCTGTCGTAGGAGGCGACTAAAAGGGGGGCGCTTGCTGCTGTCGAAGTAGCCTCGCAGATGACCCGGGGTGATACCGGTGGGATCTACGGATCCTGGCAGGGCCTCCCTTGCCGGTAAGGCATGGGTCAGAGAGGCGAAAAGGTGGCTGCAGCGTCGTTGAGTTCTCCAGGGGCCAGGCTGCGTGGCGGCCTGGTGCGGGTAGCGAACCCGGAGTGCCCTAGCAATGATACCGTAACCCAGTGGTCACGTTTCGCTGGAACGGGGGGCTTGCCTTCATTGGTCGGCCCGCGAGGATGACAACCTCTACAAAAAATCCCTAGCCCCAAGCTGCGGTGCGCGGTGAGCAGGGAGTGCCCGGAGTAAGCGCCAGGCATGGCTGATGGGTGCATCAGTCTCTAGCGGCCAACCCCGGGGTACCTGGCGACCCCCCGGGTGTACTAGCCTTACCCGGGTAAGGCGGCTCTGCCCGGGTGGACCCATGGACCGACCCTCTCGTGGGACCATTATGGATGGAATTACTAAATCAACAAATAAACAAACTGGACTGGATTTAACGGAAACCACCATGGCTACGAATCAGGACGTGAGACAAGCAGTAAGCGAGGTGGACCTGGTGCTGCCCGGCACTAGTGGAGCGACGGATGCGCACCAACTATCCGTTCAACTTTCTAGGGTGGACGCGGAATGGTCTACCCCGAGGTCGGAGCGAAGAAGGGGCGGGGTCTCCCCGGCGGTCTCGGATGCCGCTGCATCTCGGGACGGCGAGGACTCGAACGAGTCAGTCGTTTCGACTGCGTCCTTGGAGAGACGGCCGGCGAAGAGGAGGGGCCGTCCGCCGACCACTGGCGTGTACTCGCAACTCGCCGCGACGAAGCAAATGCTCCTGGAGGTACAACGCCAGGAGCTGGAACTCGCGGAGAAGAGGGCACTGGACCTTGCCGAGGACCCTCCCGAGCCGAGTCGAAGTAGCAGGTCCCGCCCCGATCCTGAGGACCTGGCGGAGGAGTTCAGGCATGTCCCAAACGTCGACCTAGCCGCCCAGGCCCTGGAATTCTGTAGGGATGTAGAGAGGGTAGCGGGCGTTTCCAAGGGCCTCAAGGGAACACTCGTCAGGAAACTAAGGATGGCCGCACGCCATTTGAAGGCCATCCATACGGAGACGGCGGTTAGAGCCGCCCCCGCTAGGGCAGGTAAAGAGCTGGAGGAGCTCCGCCGCCAGCTAAAGCTCCGAGAGGAGCAGCTGGCGGCCCAGACAGCCCAAATCAGCATCCGCCAGCAAAGCCTGGCGGAACGCACATGCCGGGTCGCGACCACGGAGATGCCGGTATTCGCAGGCCCGATGAGGGTCGCGAGGCCCGACTCGCCATTGTCCGGCGAAGAGGCGGGCAGGAAGAGGAGGAAGGACGAAGTCGAAGTTTTCGACTTACCGTCTTGCCCGCCCGTCTTGCGTGGTGCAGGTCCCGATCCCAGCTGCTGCACCTGGAAAAGAGGAGGGGAAGGTTGGTGGCCCCGAGCCCGATCTGATGAGGGGATTTGCGGCTCTACTCGAGAAAGGTCTGTCGGCGCTCAGGGCCGAGTTCAAAGCCGCTATTGCAGCTGTCCAGCCCCCGCCTAAGAGGGCGGAACGTGTTAAGGGGGGAGCTACGGCTGCGACCATCACCCCTGCATCGAGGAATGAAGCGGAGAGGCGGGTGCTGAATAAGTCCCTGCCTGCCACGGAGTCGTTGCCAGGGCCCTCCTCAGCACCGGACCAGCCGGCATCATTTGTGGAGTCCAGAATGGCCCGGATTGTTGAGGAGCATCGGAGGACGGAGGATGGGACCTGGGTGACGGTAGTTGGCCGCCGCGCTAAAGCTGCGGAGAAGAAGGCGGTAGCGGCCAAGGCCCCTCCCTCCCAGGGCTCCAAGGTGGTTGCCCAGAAGGGGCAGAAGAGAGGGGCGGCACCGGCGGTGAAGGGGCAAGGGGCCCAATCTGCCAGGCAGAAAGCCCCCCGCCCTCCTCGTACAGCGCCGGTCACCATCAACCTAGCTCCCGAGGCTAAGGTCTCATACGCCGAGGCCATGCTCATGGTCCGGGAGCGGGTCAAGTTGGAGGAGCTGCGTTGATCACGGCGTTGATGCCCAGAAGAGCTCGAACCGGTGGCTTGGTCCTCGAGATACCTGGGGATGACAGGACGGACAACGCGGCCAAGTTGGCTGACCGACTCCGCCAGGTGTTCAGCGGCACTGAGGTCAGGGTTGCCCGCCCCATAAAAATGGGCGAGGTGATGGTGACCGGTCTCGACGACTCGGTCACCTCGGTGGAGGTGGCGGCCGCGTTGGCCGCTGCGGGGGGTTGCTCCGCTGATGAAATTAAAATGGGGGAGATTCGCACCCCTCCCCAAAGGATGGGAATGTCTGGGCGAGATGCGCTCTAGCGGCACTCAAAAAGTTATCCGTCTCTGGAAAGTTCTGGTCGGGTGGTCCTCGGCCAGAATACAGGCGCTGCCACCGCGGCCATTGCAGTGCTATCGCTGCCTGGAAAGAGGGCATGTTAGGCAGCGATGCACTTGCGAAGCTGATAGGTCCGACCGCTGCTATGCGTGCGGAGAGTCGGGCCACGTGGCCAGCAAGTGTAGCGCCACCCCGCGGTGCCCCCTCTGTGCGGACCTGGGGCGGCCCACGGGGCATCGATTGGGGGCAAAAGGTTGTGCCCCCTCCTCCTCCCAGAGGAAGAAGAAGAGTGCCGTTGAAGGGGCAGGAACAGCCCCCAAGGAACAGGCATCAAGGACCAAGCCTGCGGAGTCGAAGAGGGGGGGGCAAGAAAAATCCCCCTGCCAAGTCGGCGAGCAAAAATGCCGCGGAGGCGGCTCGTAAGGCCTACGTATGGGGCCCAAGGGCCCTATACTTCAGGCCAACTTGAACCACTCGGCCAGGGCTCAGGACACGTTGTTCCAAACCCTGGCCGAGTGGAAGGCTGGGTTGACAGACTAGACCAGATTGGCCAGTCCTCGGCAGACCAGATTGGTTCTGGGACGAGGACGGCTCCGTGGCGATTATTGGCACCGCAGTACCCACACACCCCGCCACACTGGAACGGGGCCGTGGGTTCGTCGGCGTGCTGTGGGGTGAAATAGCGGTGGTGGGGCTCTATGCCCCGCCCAGATGGCCTGTCGCGCAATATGAGCAGTACCAGGACCGGGTGGGAGACTTTGCCTCCCGTTGTTCCCCCTCGGGGACGTTAATGACCATGCGTCACTTTGGGGCTCCCCGAGGACAAACGCGAGAGGCAGGGCGGTCGTAAATTGGGCGGCGGGGCTAGGACTCCACCTGCTCAATGTGGGGTCAGTTAGCACCTGCGTGCGTGCCCAGGGGGAGTCTATAGTCGATTTGTCTTTCGCGACTCCCCCGGCCGCGCGTATGGTGCAGAGATGGAGGGTGGTGGAAGAGGCGGTCATCCTTAGTGACCATCTATACATCCGCCTCGACCTTACCACCACCGCCCGGCGCCCCTGTGGACAACCACCGCTACGGTGGGCGCTGAAGAGGATGGACGAGGACGTGCTGATGGCTGCAGCCCTCGCTCTGGTCTGGCTGCCAAAACCTGGCGGGGCGGTCGCGGACATTAGGGAGGAGGTAGAATGGTTCCGGGGAGCCATGAAGGCGGTGTGCGACGCCGCCATGCCCCGGGCCAAGAACCTCCCCAGGCGGGCCGCCTACTGGTGGACGGGCGAAATTGGTAA
Source organism: Osmia bicornis bicornis (assembly GCF_907164935.1). Classification (NCBI taxonomy): domain Eukaryota; kingdom Metazoa; phylum Arthropoda; class Insecta; order Hymenoptera; family Megachilidae; genus Osmia; species Osmia bicornis. The sequence goes on from NW_025791321.1 coordinate 97,283, forward strand.
TCTGAGACGAGATTGTCTCGCAGCCCGTCGACAGTGGCAAAGGGCCCGCAGAAGAAGGACATTCCGCGACCCAGCGAGGGAGGAGGATCTGTACGGGCAGTACCGAGTTTTGGAAACTGCCCTGCAGGCGGCCATCAAGGAGTCTAAATCCCGGGCATGGGACGAGCTGCTAGGCTCTCTCCAGAAGGACCCATGGGGGCGCCCATACAAAATGGTGATGGGCAAGCTTAGGCCCTGGGCGCCCCCGGTCACGCAGTTCCTCGACCCCCGGTTTTTGGGGCGGGTAGTCGACACTTTGTTCCCACGAGAGAGGGAACACACCCGCCCCCCGCCGGACCACGAGGAGGTGGTTTGGTACGACGACCTGGGGGTCCCGGAGGTGGAGCTGGCCGGGGCGATTAAACGGATGGGGGCCCGAAACACTGCTCCGGGCCCCGACGGCGTCCCCGGCCGTGCCTGGGTGAAGGCTCTACGCGTCCTCGGTCCGAGATTGAGACGCCTCTTCAGCGCATGTATTAAGGACGGAGTCTTCCCAGAACAGTGGAAGACGGGGCGGCTAGTCCTCATCCGAAAGGATGGGCGACCCGCCGACAGTCCCTCGGCCTACCGGCCCATCGTGCTGTTGGACGAGGTGGGGAAGTTGTTCGAGCGGATTCTGGTATCCCGCCTCGTCCAGCACCTGTCCCAGGAGGGTCCCGACTTGGCCGAGTCGCAATATGGCTTCAGGCGGGGGCGCAGCACTATCGACGCAATCCAGTCGATGCGCTCCCGCTGCGTTTCGGCCACGTCCCGGGGCACGGTGGCGTTAGGCGTTAGTCTAGACATCGTCAACGCCTTCAACACCCTGTCTCACGGGACGATAAGGGGGGCGCTGATACGCCACAAGGCGCCCCCCTACATGAGGAGGATCGTCGGCGACTACCTCCGGGACAGGAAGATAGTGTACAGGGGCCGGGATGGCCAGATGCACGAGAGGGACGTGGACTGTGGCGTACCCCAGGGTTCTGCGAAAGGTCCCACACTTTGGGACCTGGGGTACGACCCGGTCTTGCGGGTCCAGCTCCCGACCGGTGTGAGCCTCACGTGCTTCGCAGATGATACGCACGTGTTGGCCGTCGGTCGGGTGTGGAAAAGGACTAGCCGCCTCGCCGAGATTGGCGTCGCTGCCGTTGCCGCGGGGATCCGGCGGCTGTGGGTTCAGCTAGCTCCCCACAAAACCGAGAAGATGTGGTTTTACTCGCCTCGGCGTGGGGTTGCGCCACCGCCCCAGTCGGTGGTCCATGTGAGTGGAGTCGACGTCCAGGTGGAGAAGGGCCACAGGTACTTGGGCCTCAACCTGGACAGCCACTGGCGCTTCGAGGAGCACTTCGGTCGTCTGGCCCCCCGACTACACAGGGCAAGCAACGCGCTTCCCGTCTACTGCCCAATATCGGGGGGCCCAACGAGAAGATTCGCCGTCTCTACGTGGGGATCGTGCGGAGCATGGCCCTCTATGCTGCGTCCATATGGGCGAACGCCCTGATGGATTCCCGGCGCAGCCAGCAACTGCTGCGCCGGGCTGAGAGGAGGATAGCCAGCAGGGTAATCAGAGGTTACCGCACGGTCCGCTATGAGGCGGCGATGACCCTGGCGGGGGTTGTCCCCTTCAAATTCCAGGCAGAGGGTGACGCCAAAGTCTTCTGGCGTCTGCGGCCCTTCGTCTGGACGGGATCCCGCCAGAAGAGATGACCGCAGCTGTTGCTAGGATTAGGCGCCAGGCCCGGCAGAGAGCCCTGGGTCGGTGGCGACGCGAGCTCGTCGAGAGCGGCGCCACCGCCCAGCGCGTAGCCGGGGCAGTCCTTCCAGTGCTCAAGAAATGGAGTGACCGCGGCCACGGAAGGCTCACGTTTAGGACCACACAGGTGCTCACCGGATACGGTTGTTTCGGTGAGTTCCTGCACTGGATCCGGGCGGACGGGACGGCCATCACTGCGGGGCGGGGAGGGACACCGCGCAACATACCCTGAAGCAATGTCCAGCGTTTGCGCGGCCCCGTCACCCCCTGCGGTGCGAAGTTGGTGGTAATCTCTCGCCGGCGGCACTTGTCAAAGAGATGCTCGCCGGCAAGAATCAGTGGAGGGCGGTGACCGATTACTGCGAGACGGTCATCGCCCTGAAGGAGGAAGCGGAGCGGGGTCGGGACAGAACCGACCCCATCCGCAGAAGAACGAGGGGGCGTCGTCGGGGGAGACCCCCTGACGGCGTCACCTGAGGGAGATGGGGCGGTGGGCAGTGAAGATGTTACACACCAGGCCCACCGCCCCAAACGGAGAGAAGAGGATAGGGGAGCACCCTCTCCCACTGAAGAGGAGCTCTGTGGGGGGACACCAGTCACCCCCCGGAAGAGGAGCACCGGGAAGGGGCGGACGTCCCTCCCCCAACACCGATCGCGCGGCCCCACGAAACTTATGCGGGGCCGCAGGGGGCCGGGGCTGGGGCCTCGGTCCCTATTGCACGCGGCCCGAGGAGTGCCGTCATCAGGTGTGGCCCCCGATGGCGGCGGAGTCTGGCACGTAGGGGGAGGGCCAAAGCTGGACCCTCTCCCGTGCAAGGCGACGTCAACGCGCCATGGGTGTTTGGGCCTCGGTGTTGTTAGTCAGAGGTCCCGGGGCCCTCCCCAATACCCAGCGTAGGCCACCAGGGGGATTTCCCCCACGTAAAAAAAAAAAAAAAAAGGTTAGGCTAGGGTGGATTCCCGCTGCACGAATGAAAGGGGCACGATCGCTGCCGCTGGAATGGACTCAATGAGGACTTGGGGCGATGCCGGCGGGGTCCTTGGGCTACGGCCTTTGGACTCTGAAAGGTACTACCATGCCGGTAAGGTCCATGGCTGAGAGGCGATGAAGGTTGCAGCGGCGTCGTTGAGTTCTCCAGGGGCCAGGCTGCGTGGCAGTCTGGTGCGGGTAGCGAACCCGGAGTGCCCTAACAATTATACCGAAATCCAGTGGTCACGTTTCGCTGGAACGGGAGGCTTGCCTTAACCGGCCGGCCTGCGAGGATGACAATCTCTTCAAAAATCCCTAGCCCCAAGCTGCGGCACGCGGTGAGGAGGGTGCCCCTGGAGTTAGCTCCAGGTGTGGCTGGTGGGTGCACCAGTCGCTAGCGACCAACCCCGGGGTACCTGGCGACCCCCCGGGTGTGTCTGCCTTACCCAGGTAAGGCGGCTCTGCCTGGGCGGACCTAGGATCCGACCCACTCGTGGGACGAACATGGAAAATTCTGCAAACCAAAAACAAAACGCAGGACGGGGCGAAACGATGACAAACCAGGCAAGGGAACCTGACACGGTCAGGTCGGCGAGGGATGAGGAGACGGCGCAGCGAGGGCCCAGGAGGGCCGTGGCTCCCACTCGGGCCAGAAGGGCGCGACCCATGTCGGCGGGATCCGCCAGGGGCAGCAGGGCTTCTTCTGCTGCCTCTGATAGGGGATTCTGGCGACAGCCGGTTGACAGCTAGGAGGAGTCGGATGGGTCGGTGATCTCGGTACCGCCAACGACCCCCAGCACCTCAGCTGCGGCGAACAGGGGACGCCCCCATACAGCGGGAGACTATGTGGCCCTTGCTGCGAAGAAAGAAGAATTCCTGCGCATACAGCGGGAGGAGATGGAGCTCCAGGCAACTAGGGAGCCACTTGACGTCGCCGCGGCCCGCTGCCAGCTAAGCCGGTCGGCCCTGAAGCTGAGGGAGGCGGAGGAAATTGCGCGGGAGGTGCGCCACCTGCCCTCGCCAGACCTTGTGGCGCGCGCCATGGAGGGCGCCGTAAAGGTCGAGAAGGTTGCGGGGTGCTCCAAAAACCCGAAGAGCACGTGTGTCCGTTCCCTCAGGGAGGCATCCCGCGACGTGGAGGCGGTCGTAAACGAGCTGGGGCTGAGGGCCGCGCGGCATCGCGACGACCACGATACGGAGGAGCACAGCGCCCAATTACAGCTCCGCGACGCCAAAATAGCGTCACAAGGGGAGAAGATTGCGACGCTGCGGCGGGAGCTGGAGGCTCTGCGCGAGAGGCCCCCGGCGGCAGGAGCCCCGGCCGCCCCTGGCACCAGGAAGGCGTCGCGGCCGGCGTCCCCGCTGGAGCAGGAGGCCCGGCCGAAGAGGAGCTGTCGGAGGGCTACCACGTTGGAGGAGACGGAGGACCCCGCCCCGGTGCGTTCACCGTCGCCTGCCGCGACAGCAGGGGGGCGGGCCGTGGACGACCCCACCGAGCACGAGGCCCTGGCCGCCAAGGGGGGGCCGGGGCGTCGGGGACGGCCGCGCTCATGGATGGCATCGCTGCCCTCGTCGCGCGGAGCGTGGCCGACCTCCGGCGGGAGCTCGTCGGGGAGCAGGCTCGGCCCCGCCCACAGGCGGGCGCCGCCTGGTGCCCCCCTCCTGCCACCTCTGGACGGCAGGGGAAGGGGCAGAGGTAACAGCGCGGGGATTCCACGACATCCGGGGGAACTCCGCAGCCCCAGAAAAAGGGTTCGGGGGCAGCTGGCACTCGCGCGCCTTCCAGCCCTACGGCCTCCTCCGGCTCATTCGTTGCCGACAGGATGGCAAAAATCCAGGAGACCGAGGCGTCGTCCAAGGTGGTAGGCCGCAAAGCCAAGAAGGCAGAGGCGGCGAAGAAGACGGGGAGGAGGACGACGGCCGGGACGACAAATCCCCCGGCCGCACAAAAGGAGGGAACCGCGGGGGGCAAGGCGACAAAGGAGGCCACAAAGTAGCCCCGCCTCGCCCGCCCCCCCAAACCTCGGCGGTCACGCTAACGGTCGCGCCCGGGGCGAAGACCACCTGCTGTGAGGCCATGATCAGGGCCAGGCAGGAGGTCGACCTCGCGGAGATCGTCATCACCGATCTCCGGCCCAGGAGCGCGGCCACCGGCGGTCTCGTCCTGGAGATCGCCGGGACGGAGAGGGCGGCAAAGGCGACGGCCCTGGCTCGTCGCCTCCAAACTGTGTTCCGCGGGTCCGATGAGGTTAGGGTGGGGTGCCCAGTTAAAATGGGCGAGATCCGCCTCATCGGGCTCAACGATTCGGTCGCCCGGGAGGAGGTAGCAGCGGCGGTGGCAACCGGAGGAGCCTGCACCGCGGAGGAGGTCAAGGTGGGGGAGATTCGCGCCCCACCCCGTGACCTGGGAAGGGTCTGGGTGAGGTGCCCCCTTCACCGCAGCCAACAAGGTCGTCGACGCGGGGAGGCTGAGGGTCGGCTGGTCCTCAGCACGCGTCGAGGCCCTGGCGGCTCGCCCCCTGCAATGCTACCGCTGCCTGGAGACTGGACATGTTAGGCAGCGGTGTCCCTGCGGGGTCGATCGTTCGGATCGCTGCTTCAACTGCGGCGATCTGGACCATCGAGCCAGTGGCTGTACGGCCCCGCCTCCGTGCCCCCTGTGCAACGATTCAGGGCGGGCCGCGGGGCACAGGATGGGGACCAGAGGATGCCCGTCGGTCTCCGCGAAGAAAGGGCGGAAGAAGTCCTCCAAAAAGACGTGCGCGAAGCAGTCCCCGGCTGCATCTCCCACTGGGGTAACGGGCCCTAGCAACGCAGGAGCAGCTGTGGAGGCAGTGGTGGAGCCGGCGCGCAATGGGGCCTAAGGGTCCTTTTCTGTAGGCCAACATCAACCACTTGGTCGGGGCGCAGGACCTTTTGCTACAAACCCTGGCCGAGTGGCAGATTGAGGTTGCGGTGGTGTCGGAGCCGTACCGCGTACTGGACCGACCCAACTGTTTCGGCGACGCGGCGGGCTTCGTCGCCATCGTCCTGGGGGGTCGGCACGTCCACCCGTCCGCCGATGTCTTAGCACTGGGGCGGGGTTTCGTGGCCGTTGACTGGGGGGGGGGGCGTAGCAGTGATGGGCGTGTACGCGCCGCTCAGCTGGTCCCTGGAGCGGTTCAAGGAGTTGCTGGACCGGGTGGGGAGCGTTGTGGTTAGCTCCCACACCCGGCCGACGTTGGTCCTCGGGCATTTCAACTCCAAGGCCGAAGCCTGGGGGTCCCCGAGGACCGACGCGAGAGGAGGGGCGGTGCTGCTCTGGGCGGCTGGCGCGGGGCTCCTGCTCCTGAACAGGGGCTCCGCCAGCACCTGCGTTCGGGCTCAGGGGGAATCCATTGTGGATCTGGGCTGGGCGTCCCCTGTGGCCGGGCGCATGGTGCAAAATTGGAGGGTGGCGGCGAGGGAGACGCTGAGTGATCATCTATACATCACCTTCGGCTACTCCCTCCCCGCCGCCCCAGGCCGGCGCGTGGCCCGCCACTGCGTCACTGGGTGCTGAGGAGGCTGAACAAGGACATGCTGATGGCCGCAGCCCTTGCCGTGGTCTGGCCAGCTCTTCCGGCCGGGCCGGTCATGGACGTTGAGGGGGAGGCCAAGTGGTTCTGGGAGGCGATGACCGCAATATGCGACACCGCCATGCCCCGGGGCCCGCACCTGCCCCCCCCCGGATGGCGGTGTACTGGTGGTCGGGCGACATTGCGGATCTCCGATCCGAGTGTCAGCACGCCCGGCGCCAGTGGCAGCGCGCCCGAAGTGCTCGAGTCCGCGACCCGGCGAGGGAGGATCTGCTGAGGGGCACGTACCAGGACTTCGTGGTAGCCATGAGGCAGGCCATCAAGGACGCGAAATCCCGGGCGTGGGAGGAGCTCCGGGGCTCTCTGGACGAGTACCCGTGGGTGCGCCCTTACCGGATGGTCGCGGGCAAGCACCGCGCACGGGCGCCCCCGGTTTCGGCGAGCCTGGACCCCCAGCTGCTGACGCGGGTAATAGACACCCTCTTCCCCCGTTCCGGGGGAACGTCGCACCCGCGCCACCAGCAAGGGCCGGTGGAGCCCGTCGCCTGGTCCGCCGACCTGGGGGTCACAGAGGAGGAGCTGGACGATGCCGTCAGAAGGCTCGAGGCCAAGGACACCGCCCCGGGCCCGGACGACATCCCCGGGCGCGCCTGGGTTATCGCGTCCGGCATCCTGGGTCCGAGGCTGTGCCGCCTCTTCAGCGCCGCTTTGGAGCAGGGGGTGTTCCCCTCGATTTGGAAGGAGGGGCGGCTGGTCCTAATCCGAAAGGACGGACGGCCCGCAGAGTCTCCCTCTGCGTACCGGCCCATTGTGCTGTTGGACGAGGTGGGAAAGCTCTTCGAGCGTGTCATCGCAAACCGCCTCGTCCACCACCTTGTCGAGCGTTGGCCCCGATCTGGCCGAAATCCAGTTAGGGTTTCGCGAGGGTCGCAGCACCATCGACGCTATCCAGCGGGTGCGCACCCTCGCCGAGTCGGCCACGTCCCGGGGTGGGGTGGCGCTGGGCGTCTCCTTGGACGTTACAAATGCGTTCAACACCCTGCCCCATGGGACGATACGGGGGACGCTGGTTCACCACAACGTCCCCCCGTTTCTGCAGAGGATCATCGGGGCCTTCCTGGATGGCAGGTGGATACTATACACGGGCCGGGACGGTACGCTGCACTGGAGGGAGGACGACTGCGTAGTGCCCCAGGGGTCCAAACTGGGCCCCCCCTTATGGAACGTGGGGTACAACATGGCGCTGCGGGTGATCCTCCCGCTCGGGGTGTGGGCCACGGTATTCGCAGATGACTACTACCTGCTGGCTACCGGGCGGAACTGGTTGAGGACCTGCCGCCGTGCCGAGGTGGGGGTCGCCATCGTGCGAAGAGCGATCCGGGCGCTGGGTCTAGCGCTGGCTCCTCACAAGACCGAGGCCATGTGGTTCTTCGAGCTTCGGCGTGGGGTAGCCCCTTCGGCCCAGCTCTGGCTCGAGGTCGACGAGTGCCGGATCGTGATCTCCAGGGGTCTTCGATACCTCGGTCTGTATCTCAACAGCCACTGGCGGTTCGATGTTCACTTCGACCGCCTGGCTCCCCGATTGGAATAGGTAGCGACCAATCTTGGCCGCCTGTTGCCCAACATCGGGGGGCCGGGAGTGATGGTTCGCAGCCTATACGTGGAAATCCTCCGGTCCATAGCTCTATACGGGGCTCCGATATGGGCCGGCGATCTGGCGGTCAGCAGGCACAGCTGCACTCTGCTGCGGCGGGTGGAGCGCCAGCTGGCCATCAGGATCGTGCGGGGCTACTGCACGATCTCCTACGAGGGGCCGATGGTCCTGGCTGGTCTCATCTCACTCCGGTACCAGGCGGAGATCGAATCCAGTACATACTGGTATTCGCGAGCCCTCCGCCAGGCCGGGGATGACCCGCCGGGGCCGACGGTCGAGGAACACTGGACCCAGGCCCGACTGGTCGCGGCGGAAAGGTGGCAGAGATCCCTAACAGAGGGGGCTGACGCCGGAACCCGCGCCGTCGGGGCGGTCCTGCCGATGATAGCGAAGTGGCGGGACCGCGGCCACGGCGCCCTGTCGTTCCGGGTCACGCAGGTGCTCCCCGGACACGGGGTGTTCGGGGAGTTCCTGTGCCGGAGGAACAGGGAATGGACCCACCACTGTTGGCTCTGAGGTGCGGCGCCGGACGCCGCACAGCACACGCTGGTGTTTGCGGTGGCCCGCCACGCCCCGACGTCAGAAATGAGGGAGGATCTCTCGCCGGCAGGCGTCGTGAGACAGATGCTTGCCGGCGAGACAGAATGGAGGGCCGTGACCCCCTTCTGCGTGGACGTCATGGCCCTCAAGGAGAGGTCCGAGCGGGATCGTGAAAGGTACGATCCCGCTCGGAGAGATCGCGGACGTGGGACGCGACGACGTCACAGGGATCCGCTGCCATAAGGGGTGCGGGGGGGGGGCGATGGCGGCTTTCGGTATTTGCCCCCCCGGCGCGACGGATGCGGGAGATTTTACGGGGGATGTTTCTTGTGGGGGTGGGAGCGGTCGCGGTCTTTTGGTAAAATCATTTTTATTATGTGTGCGGAAGTGCTATTGTGTCGTTTTTTGATTAAATATTGTGTTAATTTATTGTTAAGCAATGAAAACGTGATGTGCGTGTTACGCGGCATTTCGACGTCGTGTTTCCGGTGTTCGGGGTGTTAATTATAAACATTGGAAATTATTTAAGGATAATTTTCGTAAATTGGAAACGGTTCACAGTGAAATTCCGCGTTTTTTGGAGCCATAGCTCCAAAACGACGCATCTGATCAAAAAATGTCATGCAACATAAAAAGTAGGAAATTTAATTTCCTACATAAATCGTCTGTTAACATTTTGCCATAGCTCGCACGGTTTCCGAGATATTTGCAGGTTTACCTCAAGGAAAGGGGCGTCACGCACATATTCCGAGATATTTCTTCTTCTTCTTGTTCTTCTTCTGCACAGCTGCGCTGGAAGTGGCGTTTACAGCTGGGAATAGTGAATACAGCTTAGAATAGTGCAGAGTTACCTCTAGGAAAGGGGCCACAGTGTTTCTTCTTCCTTATAATGTTGCTACGGCTTTGGAACTTTTAAATATCTCGATATATCTCGAAAAATACGCATCTGATCAAAAAATGTCATAGAACATAAGTAGTAGGAAATTTAATTTCCTACAACAAAGGTTTCTTACCATTTTGCCATAGCTCGCACCGTTTCTGAGATATTTGCAGATTTACCTCAAGGAAAGGGGCGTCACGCACATATTCCGAGATATTTCTTCTTCTTCTTGTTCTTCTTCTGCACAGCTGCGCAGGAAGTGGCATTTACAGCTGGGAATAGTGAAGACAGCTTAGAATAGTGCAGAGTTACCTCAAAGAAAGCGGCCACAGTGTTTCGTCATCCTTATAATGTTGGTTCGGCTTCGGAACTTTCAAATATCTCGATATATCTCGAAAACTGCGCATCTGATCAAAAAATGTTTAGGAGGAGTTCAGTCACATACACGCGCACAGAAGAAATATATCTATAAAGATAAGAATGTCATTATTACTATATCTACGTTAGAAATAATGTAATATACTGATTACTTCATACAGATCAATGTACATTTAATAACAATATCATTACTAGTATACCTGCATTAGATATAATGTAATATACAGATACCTTCCTACAGATCAAGGTACATTTAGTAACAATATCATTATTACTATATCTGCATTAGACAAAATGTAGTGGCGCGTCCCCATGTGGCGGATAGGGGAATGCTCGCCATGCACTTTTCGGAGTGCATGTAGGGTCGGAGTGCAACAAAATAGCTCCCGCGGACCAAACACCAAGGGAAGGAAAACCCATCAAAACCTCCCCTGTGACTGGGGGATAGAATAGAGGCACGGTAAACCCTGCCTGTCGTACAAGGCGACTGAAGAAGAAGAAGAAATATCTCGGAATATGTGCGTGACGCCCCTTTCCTTGAAGTAAATCTGTAAATATCTCGGAAACGGTGCGAGCTATGGCGAAATGTGGCCAGACCTTTTTTGTAGGAAATTAAATTTCCTACCATTCACGTTCTGCGAGATTTTTTGATCAGATGCATAGTTTTCGAGATATATCCAGATATTTAAAAGTTCCGAAGCCGTACCAACATTATAAGGAAGAATAAGCACTGTGGCCCCTTTCTTTGAGGTAACTCTGCACTATTCTAAGCTGTATTCACTTTTCCGAGTTGTAAATGCCACCTCCAGCGCAGCTGTGCAGAAGAAGAACATGAAGAAGAAGAAATATCTCGGAATATGTGCGTGACGCCCCTTTGTTTCAGGTAAATCTGCAAATATCTCGGAAACCGTGTAAGCTATGTTAAAATGTTAAGACACCTTTTTTGTAGGACATCAAATTTCCTACTATTTATGTTTGTTTAATATTGAAACAACGTAAGACGATTACTGATTCAGCCACAATATCATGCGGGAATAATCGGGTGGAGTGACTACGGACTTATTAGTCGAAAAGTAAAATTAGCTTTATTGACTGCCGCGATCGTTACAGATGTAACGACCCCATAAGAAAAACAATACATTTTTATTTTATTTTTCTTTATTATATTCCATACAAAGTATTTTATTTAATTTTTTTATTGTTAATATTTAATGTATAAAATTTTAGTAATAAACATGTTCATTTTCGTCGATAACCGAGTCTGTTAAATTCATCGATAAAAGTTTAGGCGATAAGTCAGACGGTAAAACAGTTTACCGATAAATTATCGACGTCTGACCGCGCACGCGCCAGCGCAACCCCAGTGAACACATAGTGGGGTAGAATTCTAGAGCGGGGATGCTGGACCACCACCTGATGGGGAAAACCCAGCTACCCCAAGAACTCTATGCGGAAAAAAGTGCCGACTCAGCAAGATCTGAGTATAAATAGAGGCGTTCCGCACAGTTTCGATGCAGATCTTCTCAGGCCTCGGTCTGAAGCAGACAATACTCTGAACAGTAGAGAAAAGCTTGCGCTGAACTGTTTAGGTAGCGATAGAGCGCGAGTTACAGCTATTTCCTACTCTTCCACTGGTGGCGTGCAGTACTACAGATCAGTGGACCTCCTATTTACGGTACGCAACGTGTTACACCTATGTTACGCTAAGCCAACATTTAAGTGTAAAGAGCTGGCGAGGAGCGGAGCTCCTTGAACGGCCAGCGATTAACACAGCTCTGGTATAACCAGAAACCGATTGCGACCCATAGGAAAGGTTAACTTGATTCTAATAGTCTAGCACAAACCTCTGGAATTTAGTTTCTATAGTCATTATTGAAAATTAAGCAGAGTATTGACTGTTATAGAAGACCACGCCGCATTCGCGTTAGCGCTATCGATAATTATTAATTACAATAATTTATTACTAATAACTAATTACAATAATTTATTACTAATAACTAATTACTAATTTCTATTACTAATTACATATTTCTTACTGTATTCCTAATTTAGGGCGAACTAGTTATAATTTTTATTGTATTCCTATTTCTAGCTGCATTTATTGTGATACTAGCGATTTTGTTATATATTACATTTCAATTAATATCCACTTACCTTTTATTCTTGAATAAACAAATTTTAATCAGTTTCTAGCACATTAGTGTTTGGATTTCACTCCTTAACCGCACACCACGCGAACCTATAATCCCTAAAACACAGAATACGAGTCGCCTTCTAAGGGAACCGCTCTCCCTACAAGTCGGTGCAGTGACGTACTCACTCTGGGTCGTTACACGTAGTTATAGAATAAAAATTTGGTGACAGCGGTGGGATTGTTCGAGTGGTAAAGAGAAATCGTATCTCTGCGGACATTAATGGTTAGCCTAGAAACAGACAAATACAAATAAAAGGTAAAATACAGGAATAGATAGAAAAAAAAAAAATATAATAAATACAAATATATAATACATATACATATACATATATACTATATTAATAAGCAAGAATCAAGATGCCTAACGGAACAGCCGATCAACCAGCCAGCGCATCAGCCAGCGGATCAGCCAACGAATCGACTGAAGGAAGCCGACCGATCAGTATTCGCAATGCAGCAGACATCGTACCAGCATTCAACGGCCGCAACATACCAGTCTACCAGTTTGCAAAGAGCTGTTTTAAGGCGAGAAATATAATCTCTCCGAATGCTGAGTATGGATTGGTACAGCTGATAAAGAACATGTTCTACGGGCAAGCAGCAAGAGTGGTACTGAACGGAGACTACGACACTATTGAGGAACTGATTGCCGTAGTAAAATCACGGTTCGCACCGCTCTTCACTTCGATGCAGCTATGCGGCGACATGGCAGGGATCGCACAGGGACCAACTGTGGCAGACGTGGACTACGGCAGCCGCGTCTCAGGACTTCTGTTACAAATTAAAAGCTGCAAGGAAGTAGAATTTCCAGATAACATAGAGGGATACAACCGATCCTCGGAAACTAATACAATAAAAGCTTTCCTCACCGGTTTGAAACAAGAAATATATAACCGGATGAAAAATCAGAATTTTAATAGTCTTGACGAAGCAATCAGTGCAGCAATTGTAGCCGAGGCAGAAAATTTAGAAAGCCAGACAAAGGCTAAGTTATCACAAGGATTCACTATGACCAATCAATGCGAAAACTGCCTTGGATATGGGCATAATGCTAGTATATGCTGCAGTCAGCAATTCCAAGGACAATCAATGTCAAGGGCCCGCTGGACGACAAAACACTGCCAACACTGCCAGAGGTCCGGGCATACCGTGGAGACCTGTTGGTTTAAAGACCAACCAGCAAGACCGGGGATCCCTCAGAACTTTGCGCAGCCAACCCAGGCATATAAAAACCAGCCTACACAAAGGCAAGGTCGAAATTGGACACAAACAAGACCTCCAATTTGTGAATTCTGCCAAAATATCGGCCATACAGTTCAGGAATGTCGAAAAAAAGCATATCAAGAGCGAGTCAGGAATCAGAGACTCCAGCAGGCTCCTCAAGTACAACAGGTACGTAAGAAGGCAAATTTGTACCTAAACTTAGGAGAAATAAATAAATCCCCTAGTGTTGAACTATTAAGCAATGATTTTAAGAGTCAAAAGGCTTTATTCATGGTCGACACGGGATCAGATATTAATATAATTAAAAAGCAAGCAATTTCAAAAGAAATAGTCATAAATACAGATATAATATTCCAACTAAACGGGATAACTAAAAGCTCTATTTACACAACAGGATACGTCAAAATAAAAATACTGGAGACAGAATCCATATTCCACATCATCGAGGAACTACCGATTGAACAAGATGGAATTTTAGGCACAGAATATTTCAAAACCAGTGGAGCCAGCATTAATTATGCTAAATCAATATTGATAGTGAACAACAACATAATACCATTTAAGCAATCAGCAGTAATAATACCATCTAGGACAAAGACCATGATACCTATAAAAATATCAAACACTGGAATCAAAACTGGTTTTGTCCCAAAATTACAGCTTCACCCACAACTATATCTAGGAAACGCTGTGGTTACAAATCGTGATGGTATAGCATTTCTATACGCAATCAACGTTGGAGCGGAGGACATTGAAATCGAAATACCAACAGTTGAATTGCAACAATACGAAGAGGCACCTCAAGATGAAGGAACAGCTCACCAAATACCTCAACGAGCCCAGCAAATTTTTGAAATATTACAAACAGATCATCTAAATCAAGAAGAGTTCGCCAACATAAAGGATATAATACAAGAGCACGCTGACAGATTTTATATAGACGGAGATAAACTTCCAGCAACAAATAAAATCTACCACAGGATCATCACGACGGATGAAATGCCTGTAAATATTAAACAATACAGGTATCCTCATGCGTTGAAAGACGAGATCAATCACCAAGTAAATGATCTCCTGGAAAAAGGAATCATCAAGCATTCCTCGTCACCATTTAACTCCCCTTTATGGATAGTACCAAAAAAGCAAGATTCAAAGGGAAACAAATGCTGGAGATTAGTGATTGACTTCCGAAAACTAAATGAAAAAACAATCAGCGATGCCTATTCACTACCAAACATCACGGATATCCTGGATCAAGTGGGAAGCGCAAAATACTTCTCCGTGTTTGATTTAAAATCTAGTTTTCATCAAACACCAATGCATCCAGAAGACAAGCACAAGACAGCATTCTCAACACCGTTCGGGCATTTCGAGTTCAATAGAATGCCTTTTGGTTTAAAAAATGCTGCAGCCACGTTCCAGCGCCTGATGAACAATGTTTTAGACGGACTACAAGGACTGGAATTATTCGTGTTCATCGATGACATCGTAATTTATGCAAGCTCATTAAGAGAACACGAAATAAAGGTCAACAGAATGATGGCAAAGCTTAGAGAAGCAAACTTATGCTTGCAACCCGACAAATGCCAATTTCTGAAGAAAGAAGTGGCATACCTGGGTCATATTATTACAGAAGACGGTGTAAAACCTGACCCAGCAAAGGTCGAAGCAGTCCAAAGATTCCCCATTCCAAAAACTGTCAAAAACATCAGACAATTTTTAGGATTGTGTGGATATTACAGACGTTTTATTAAAAACTTCTCTAAGATAGCTAAACCATTATCCGATTTGACAAAAAAGGAGCAAAAATTTGAGTGGTCCAACCAGCAACAGCAAGCTTTCGAATTCCTAAGAAACGTGCTATGCGAAGAGCCGATACTACAATATCCTGACTTCGAGAGCCCGTTCAATATAACCACTGATGCATCTGGAACAGCAGTAGGAGCAGTCCTAAGTCAAGGAGAGATAGGAAAAGATCAGCCGGTAGCATACGCGTCAAGAGTAATGAATAAGCCGGAAACACAATATTCCGCAACAGAAAGAGAACTACTTGCTGTGATATTCGCAATAAATCACTTTAGACTGTTACGTCCCACCTGACGGGTGGTTCTTACTCTGTTACTCTGATCTTTGGGTTCTGCCGATTTAAACGCTAAAGCGTACCTTGACCTCCCTTGCGGATAATAAAGGATGCAGGATAGGGCGTTTAGTAATTGTCGATACGTGTATGGGTTTTCACTAATATATATATTCTCGTTTGTCGTTACATACCCTTCGGCGACTTCAGGTGTTGTACGTCACTCGTTCGTTCTTGTATTCACTCACAGTTCATTCACTCGAGAGGTCTCGTTTTACGCTATGTTCGCCGTTCGGACGTTACACTAGACTCGCGGCGCGTGGCTACGACTCGACCTTGGAGATGCAAGCGGTTGGTGGTGGTCCTGCACAGCACACGGGTGCACTCCTGGACTTGGTCCAATTATGAATCTGCTATCTCAGATTGCGGCGATACACTCGTGTTGAACCGTCGGCCGAGCACGTCGTTGATGATCTTCCTGGTTTCGAGTAGCCTTGAACGCGGATCTACTGCGGGTCGAGAACGGACAGAACTTCGGTCCTTGCTTTACGCTATCACGGAACTGGCGTACTTGCGTTGCACCGATAACTTATACTCCCAAAAGGGGAGTAGGTCACGCTCTTTGCTTGCGAAAACCTGCAAGCAAAGGGTTTTCGCCATCGCATTCCGCAAGTTCCCTGATTTCGTATCGCGGTCGTCGCTAAGCGAGAAAACGCTGATGGTTTGCGGATTCCAGAGCAAGACCTCTTTGGAATGGCGAAAGACGAAAATGGGTTATAACTAGGGACGTAACAAGACCATATATTTTCGGCAGAAAATTCTATCTAATCACTGATCACAAACCTTTGATATGGCTAAACAGTCTCTCAGATCCTACATCGAGACTTATGAGATGGAAACTAAGATTAAGCGAGTACGATTATGAGATTAAATATAAATCAGGCAAGCAAAACATGAACGCTGATGCTCTTTCAAGAAATCCTATCGAAGATATAAACGCTCTACAAATACATGCTAAAAGGCTGCACTCATCCACGCATGGGTCAAAGAAGAAACGTAAGAAAAGGAAAGAGTGGCACCAGTATCCCACTCGCCCCAGACAAACGACAACCACTTCAGAATCAGGAAAACATAAGAAAAAAAAGAGTGGCACCAGTACCCCACTTGCCCAAGACAAACTACCACTACATCAGAGACAAAAGAGTACAAGAAGAAAAACGAGTGGCACCAATATCCCACTCGCCCTAGACAAACAACAACATCAGAATCTAGGGAAGTTAAAAAAAAAAAGAAGCACATCAATATCCAACCAGACCCAGACCAACAACTACAGCTGAGTCTGAAAAACATAAAAAAAAGAAAGAATGGCATCAGTATCCGAGAAGACCAAGGCCAACAAACTCATCAAGTTCACGAGATATTAAAAAAAGAAAAATCAGCCACAAACGTTTAACACGACCACG
Organism: Osmia bicornis bicornis; assembly: GCF_907164935.1. Lineage (NCBI taxonomy): Eukaryota > Metazoa > Arthropoda > Insecta > Hymenoptera > Megachilidae > Osmia > Osmia bicornis. Next base: position 113,994 of record NW_025791321.1, read on the forward strand.
TGATGACTCCACAGATGTCGAAATAAGTAAAAGACACAGGATAGATAAAATACGAGAGAGAAGTCCATCTCAAACAGATAATACATCAAGAAAAAGAACGAAAGAAGATTACACAAGCTCTGACGAATCTCAATATTACGAAACTGATGCATCTGAAGAGCCACCAAAACCAAGAAAACGAATAAAAACATACTCCTCTGAAGAAATCAAGAAGAAAAGAAAACCTAATGAACAGCAAATCACAGTTGAAGTACATCAACCACCAGAAGAAAAGAAATACATTATCCCACAGAAACGACCTATAGCTCAAGAACCTGTAATAATTGGAGACGAAATCGAAGAATACAATGAAGAAACGATATTACCTAAACATATCTTCAGAGAACCACCTAGAATCGATTCCTCTTCAAGCACAAGAGAAAGATCTCCCATAATAAAAAGAAAGATAGAAAAAGAAACCTCAAGTGACACTTTATCAGCTCCTATTACACCTATTAAAATTAAAAAAGAAAAGACTAAACAACCATCTGCAATTAAACAAATTAAACCCAAAATAGTTAGTAATAAACCAGTCATGTTCAAAATAGAAGAAACCGAAGACCAGCTATGGATGAAAAAAGGCACAGTAATAATATTTTTCAATAAAGAAGGACAACCAGATGATACACAGTCAAGACAGTTCATAGAAAATGAAAAGATTAAAATTTCTAAACTACAAGACAGTATCACAGAATATAAAATTAAAAATAAATTAATTTTTGGAGTTTTAGTAGATTATAAAGAGACATTACCACAGAAAATTAAAACTCTTCGTCACATATTACTTCAAAAAGGAATCCAGGAGTGCAGCATGCCACATAAGCAAGGATTAAAGGCAATTCTTCAAATAATCTTTGCAGACTCAAACATCAATATCATCATCTGCAAAGGAACAATTCAAACCCCACCTAAAGACGAAAGAAGAAACATAATTAAAGAAAGTCATGAAAGCACAGTAGCTGGGCATAAAGGAATAAGAAAAACTTACCTCAGGATCAGGAACAAGTACTATTGGAAAAACATGAAAAAAGAAATTACCGACTATATTAGATCATGCATTAGCTGCCAAAGAACTAAGCTGGTAAGGATGAAAAATAAGGAGCCTATGGTTATCACAGACACTCCTTCAGACGCATTCGATAAGGTGTCCCTAGACATTCTTGGACCCTTACCTATGACGCAAAAAGGATACAGTTACATCCTCACCATACAGGATAACTTGACCAAGTACTCCGTCGCAATCCCACTTGTATCAGCCACATCAGAGGACGTCGCAAGAGCATTTACTAATTCATTTATATGCCAATTCGGCAGTCCTAAAGCTATCCTCACCGATTAGGGAACATGCTTCACATCCTCGCTTATTAAAAAGTTAGATAAAATCTTCCACATCCAGACGTACCGTACATCATCCTTCCATCCTCAGTCAAACGGGTCCCTGGAAAGAAGCCATCACGTTCTGATTGAGTACTTGAAACACTACATCTCTAAACAAGAACACTGGGACGAATGGCTACAACAAGCAATGTTTTCATACAACACTAGCGTTCATGAGGGAACAAAATTCACACCTCATGAACTGGTATATGGAAGAACAGCAAGACTACCATCAAAATTTACACCTACTGACAGTTTAGATACATACCCAGATTATGTAGACAAATTATTGCAAAACTTACACAAAATTAGGCAAACAGCAAAATTAAATCTAGAGCAATCAAAGTACAGACATAAATACTACTATGATAAACTACTACTGATACCTTCCTACAGTTCAGTGTACAATTAGTAATAATATCATTATTCCTATATGTGCATTAGATATGTAATATACATTAAATAACAATATCATTATTACTGAATCTGCATTAGATATGTAATATACATTTAATAACAATATCATTATTAGTATATCTACATTAGATGTAATGGAATATAATGATTCCTTACTACAGATCAATGTACATTTAATAACAATAACATTATTACTATATCTGCATTGGATATGTAATATACATTTAATAACAATATCATTATTACTACATCAGCATTAGATATGTAATATACATTTAATAACAATATCATTATTACTATACCTTCATTAGATATAAGGTCATATACTGATTCCCTAATACAGATCAATGTACGTTTAATAAAAATACTATTATTACTATATCTGCCTGAGACATAATGTGATATACTGATGCCTTCCTACAGATCAGTGTACAATTAGTAACAATATCATTATTACTATATCTACATTAGAAATAATGTAACATACTGATTCCTTCATACAGATCAATGTACATTTAATAACAATATCATTATTACTATGTGCACATTAGACATGATGTAATACACTCATACATTCCTACAGATCAATGTACATTTAATAACAATATTATTATTACTATATCTACATTACATATAATGTAATATACTGGTACCTTCCTACAGATCGGTGTACATTTAGTTACAATATCACTATTACTATATCTGCGTTAGATTTGTAATAGACATTTTATAACAATATCATTATTAGTATATCTACATTAGATGTAATGGAATATACTGGTTCGTTACTACAGATCATTGTACATTTAATAACAATATCATTATTAGTATATCTACATTTGATATAATGTTATATACTGATACCTTCCTACAGATCAGTGTACATGTAATAACAATATCATTATTACTATGTCCACATTAGACGTGATGTAATACACTCATACATTCCTACAGATCAATGTACATTTAATAACAATATTATTATTACTATATCTACATTACATATAATGTAATATACTGGTACCTTCCTACAGATCGGTGTACATTTAGTTACAATATCACTATTACTATATCTGCGTTAGATTTGTAATAGACATTTTATAACAATATCATTATTAGTATATCTACATTAGATGTAATGGAATATACTGATTCCCTAATACAGATCAATGTGCATTTAATAAAAATATCATTAGTACTCTATCTGCATTAGATATGTAATATACATTTAATAACAATATCATTATTACTATACCTTCTTCAGATATAATGTCATATACTGATACCTTCCTACAGATCAGTGTACATTTAATAACAATATCATTATTACTATATTCACTCTGAATTGCTTTCGCATTAATGCCGTAACCGTTCGAATTTTGGAGTTTTATTATTGGCGGGCGCTCGGATCGGTGGTTGAACAGCGCAGCAGCGATTACTTTTACGTATTTGGTGAAGACGGGATTATCGATCCATGTTCCCGACCGAGATATTCGTACGAGTTTGAAGTGCGAAATTCGTACACGTACACACGTTATAAAGATGCAGAAACACCGTGGCCCCTTTCTTTGAGGTAACTCTGCACTATTCTAAGCTGTATTCACTATTCCGAGCTGTAAATGCCACTTCCAGCGCAGCTGTGCAGAAGAAGAACAAGAAGAAGAAGAAATGTCTCGGAATATGTGCGTGACGCCCCTTTTATTGAGGTAAATCTGCAAATATTTCGGAAACGGTGCTAGCTACTGCAAAATGTTAACAGACCTTTTTTGTAGGAAATTATATTTCCTACTATTTATGTTCTATGACATTTTTTGATCAGATGCGTGGTTTTCCAGATATTTCGAGATATATAAAAGTTCCGAAGCCGCATGAACATTATAAGGATGAAGAAACACTGTGGCCCGTTCCTTTGAGGTAACTGTGCACTATTCTAAGCTGTATTCACTATTGCGAGCTGTAAATGCCACTTCCAGCGCAGCTGTGCAGAAGAAGAACAAGAAGAAGAAGAAATATCTCGGAATATGTGCGTGATGCCCCTTTCCGTGAGGTATCTCTGCAGATATCTCGAAAACGGTGCGAGCTATGGCAAAATGTTGAGAGACCTTTTTTGTAGGAAATTCCATTTCCTACTATTCACGTTCTATCACATTTTTTGAGCAGATGCGTAGTTTTCGAGATATATCGAGATATTTAAAAGTTCCGAAGCCGCACCGACATTATAAGGATGAACAAACACTGTGGCCCCTTTCATTGGGGTAACTCTGCATTAGACTAAGCTGTATTCACTATTGCGAGCTGTAAATGCCACTTCCAGCGCAGCTGTGCAGAAGAAGAACATGAAGAAGAAGAAATATCTCGGAATATGTGCGGGACGCCCTTTTCTTTGAGGTAAATCTGCAAATATCTCGGCAACCGTGCGAGGTATGGCAAAATGCTAAGAGAACTTTTTTGTAGGACATTAAATTTCCTACTATTTATGTTCTATGACATTTTTTGATCAGATGCGTAGTTTTGTAGCTGTGGCTCCAAAAAACGCGGAATTTCACTGCGAATCGTTTCCAATTTATGAAAATTATCCTTAAATAATGTGCAATGTTTATAATTAACACCCCGAACACCGGAAAGACGACGTAGAAATGCCGCGTAACACGCACATCACGTTTTCGTTATTTAACAATAAATTAACACAATATTTAATCAAAAAACGACACAATAGCACATCCGAACACATAATAAAAATGATTTTACCAAAAAACGCGAATAACTATGCCGCTATCCACCGCGTTGAAAATCTAACCACGGAGCGACCACGAAACACGTCCGCTCTCCTCGACGCGGGAATGCAACCATTTTTTTTTTCGTGGGGAAATCTTACATAAGAACCCCCGCCACCCGTGGGGGAGGACAACGGGGGAGTGTCAGATTCCTACTGACTAAAACCCCACGGCGACCTCCTCTGGCGTATGGCAGAGGCACCGGGATCTGATTACTATAACTCCGGAGCCTCCCCCGCCGTGCGCTGAAAGCGCCGCTCACCGGGGGAGTGACAACTCCCCCAGCCGGCACCAGGGGTCGCACCCGGTGCCGGCTTCATCGCGGGGGAACTGCGTGCAATGGCGGCCGGGCCCCCAGCCCGTACGAGGAGGAGCAACCCCCCGCCCGCCTGCGAGGAATGTCGGTCGCTCTCCTTCGCTCCGCCGGCTTCCGGTGCCGGCTACACCCCGGGTCCGCGTGCAATGGCGCCAAAACACGGCGCCTGTGGCCCGCCGAGTCGTCCCTATATGGGCTGCGGTGAGCCGTGGCTGGACACCCTCCAGGGGGACTCCCTGCTCCGCTGCACCACCCCTGCGAGGACCAGCGCCACTCCCAGCGTGGGAGGGAGACGCCACTCTCCGCCCGGAGTCACCCGGCCCCCCAGAGGCGGACAGAGAGGGGCCCCCGACTGAGAACGGGGACCCCACCCGCCCGCCCCCGGGTCCGATCGGGGTCCGGGCTCATTTCGTCCGGGGCGGGAGGGTACACCGCGACCACTCCCACCCCCACAAGAAACACCCCCCGTAAAATCTCCCCAGCAGGCGGGAGGGCATGCGGGCCCTCTCGCTGCACTACCCCGTCCCGCATCCGTCGCGCCAGGGGGGCAAATAGCGAAAGCCGCCACCCCCCCCCCCCCCCGCTCCCCTTATGGCGGCGGATCCCTGCGATGTCGTCGCGTCCCACGTCCGCGACCTCCGATATCATCGGCAGGACCGCCCCGACGGCGCGGGTTCCGGCGGCAGCCCCCTCTGTTAGGGATCTCTGCCACCTTTCCGCCGCGACCAGTCGGGCCTGGCTTCGGTGTTGCTCGACCGTCGGCCCCGGCGGGTCCTCCCCGGCCTGGCGGAGGGCTCGCGAATACCAGTAGCCCCGCACGATCCTGATGGCCAGCTGGCGCTCCACCCGCCGCAGCAGAGTGCAGCTGTGCCTACTGACCGCCAGATCGCCGGCCCATATCGGAGCCCCGTATAGGGCTATGGACCGGACGATTCCCACGTATAGGCGGCGAACCCTCACTCCCGGCCCCCCGAGGTTGGGCAACAGGCGGCCAAGATTGGTCGCCACTTGTTCCAATCGGGGAGCCAGGCGGTCGAAGTGAACATCGAACCGCCAGTGGCTGTCGAGATACAGACCGAGGTATCGAAGACCCCGGCCGATCACAATCCGGCACCCGTCGACCTCGAGCCAGAGCTGGGCCGGAGGGGCTACCCCACGCCGAGGCTCGAAGGACCACATGGCGTCGGTTTTGTGAGGAGCCAGCGCCAGACCCAGCGCCCGGATCGCTCTTCGCACGATGGCGACCCCCACCTCGGCACTGCGGCAGGTCCTCGACCAGTCCCGCCCGGTGGCCAGCAGGTAGTAGTCATCTGCGAATACCATGGCCCACACCCTGGGCGGGAGGATCACCAGCAGCGCCGCGTTGTACCCCACGTTCCATAAGGGGGGGCCCAGTTTGGACCCCTGGAGCACTCCGCAGTCGTCCTCCCTCCAGTGCAGCGTACCGTCCCGGCCCGTGCACAGTATCCACCTGGCATCCAGGAAGGCCCCGATGATCTTCTGCAGATACGGGGAGACGTTGTGGTGAACCAGCGCCCCCCGTATCGTCCCATGGGGCAGGGTGTTGAACGCGTTTGTAACGTCCAAGGAGACGCCCAGCGCCACTCCACCCCGGGACGTGGCCGACTCGGCGAGGCTGCGCACCCGCTGGCTAGAGTCGATGGTGCTGCGACCCTCGCGAAACCCGAACTGGATGTCGGCCAGATCGGGGCCAACGCTCGACAGGTGGTGGACGAGGCGGTTTGCGATGACACGCTCGAAGAGCTTTCCCACCTCGTCCAACAGCACAATGGGCCAGTACGCAGAGGGAGAATCTGCGGGCCGTCCGTCCTTTCGGAGGAGGACCAGCCGCCCCTCCTTCCAAATCGAGGGGAACACCCCCTGCTCCGAAGCGGCGCGGAAGAGGCGGCACAGCCTCGGACCTAGGATGCCGGACGCGATAACCCAGGCGCGGCCGGGGATGCCGTCCGGGCCCGGGGCGGTGTCCTTGGCCCCGAGCCTTCTGACGGCATCGACCAGCTCCTCCTCTGTGACCCCCGGGTCGGCGGAAAAGGCGACGGGCTCCGCCGGCCCTTGCTGGTGGCGCGGGTGCGACGTTCCCCCGCAACGGGGGAAGAGGGTGTCTATTACCCGCGTCAGCAGCTAGGGGTCCAGGCTCTCCGAGACCGGGGGCGCCCGTGCCCGGAGCTTGCCCGTGACCATCCACTAAGGGCTCACCCACGGGTCCTCGTCCAGAGAGCCTAGGAGCTCCTCCCACTCCCGGGATTTCGCGTCCCTGATCTCCTGCCTTAGGGCTACCACGAAGACCTGGTGTGTGCCCCTCAGCAGATCCTCCCTCGCCGGGTCGCGGACTCGAGCCCTTCGGACGCGCTGCCACTGGCGCCGGGCGTGCTGACACTCGGATCAGAGATCCGCAATATCGCCCGACCACCAGTACATCGCCCTGCGGGGGGGGGGGGGGGCAGGCGCGGGGCCCCGGGAATGGCGGTGTCGCATATTGCGGTTATCGCCTCCCGGAACCACTGGGCCTCCCCCTCAACGTCCATGACCGGCCCGGCCGGAAGTGCTGGCCAGGCCACGGCGAGGGTTGCGGCCATCAGCATGTCCTTGTCCAGCCTCCTCAGCACCCAGCGACGCAGTGGCGGGCCACGCGCCGGCCGGGGTGCGGCGGGGAGGGAGTAGCCGAAGGTGATGTATAGATGATCACTCAGGGTCTCCCTTGCCGCAACCCTCCAATTTTGCTCCATGCGCCCGGCCACAGAGGATGCCCAGCCCAGATCCACAATCGATTCCCCCTGAGCCCGGACGCAGGTGCTGGCGGAGCCCCTGTTCAGGAGCAGGAGCCCCGCGCCAGCCGCCCGGAGCAGTACCGCCCCTCCTCTCGCGTCGGTCCTCGGGGACCCCCGGCTTCGGCCTTGGAGTTGAAATCCCCGAGGACCAACGTCGGCCGGGTGTGGGAGCTAACCACAACGCTCCCCACCCGGTCCAGGAACTCCTCGAACCGCTCCAGGGACCAGCTGGGCGGCGCGTACACGCCCACCACTGCTACGCCCCCCCCCAGTCAACGACCACGAAACCCCGCCCCCGTGCTAAGACATCGGCGGGCGGGGGGACGTGGCGACCGCCCAGGACGAGGGCGACGGAGCCCGCCGCTTCGCCGAACCAGTTGGGTCGGTCCAGTACGCGGTACGGCTCCGGCACCACCGCAACCTAAATCTGCCACTCGGCCAGGGTTTGTAGCAAAAGGTCCTGCGCCCCGGCCGAGTGGTTGATGTTGGCCTGCAGGAAAGGACCCTAAGGCCCCATTGCGCGCCGGCTCCATCGCTGCCTCCACATCTGCTCCTGCGTTGCTGGGGCCCGCTACCCCAGTGGGCGATGCAGCCGGGGACTGCTTCGCGCTCGTCTTTTTGGCGGACTTCTTCCGCCCTTTCTTCGCGGAGACCGACGGGCATCCTCTCGTCCCCATCCTGTGCCCCGCTGGTCGCCCTGAATCGGTGCACAGGGGGAACCGCGGCGGGGCCGTACAGCCACTGGCTCGATGGTCCAGATCGCCGCAGTTGAAGCTGCGGTCCGAACGATCGACCCCGCAGGGACACCGCTGCCTGACATGCCCAGTCTCCAGGCAGCGGTAGCACTGCAGGGGGCGAGCCGCTAGGGCCTCGACTCGTGCTGAGGACCAGCCGACCCTCAGCCTCCCCACGTCGACGACCTTGTTGGCTGCGGAGATGGGGCACCTCACCCAGGCCCTCCCCAGGCCACGGGGTGGGGCGCGAATCTCCCCCACCTTGACCTCCTTCGCGGTGCAGGCTCCTCCGGTTGACACCGCCTCTGCTACCTCCTCCTGGGTGACCGAATCGTCGAGCTCGATGAGGCGGATCTCGCCCATCTTAACTGGGCACGCCACCCTAACCTCATCGGACCCGCGGAACACAGTTTGGAGGCGGCTAACCAAGGCCGCCGCCTTTGCCGCCCTCTCGGTCCCGCCGATCTCCAGGACGAGAACGCCGGTGGCCGCGCGCCTGGGCCGGAGATCGGTGATGCCGATCTCCGCGAGGTCGACCTCCTGCCTGGCCCTGATCATGGCCTCACAGCAGGTGGTCTTCGCCCCCGGTGCGACCGTTAGCGTTACCGCCGAGGTTTTGGGGGGGCGGGCGAGGCGGGGCTTCTTTGTGGCCTCCTTTGTCGCCTTGCCCCCCACGGTTCCCTCCTTTCGTGCGGCGGGGGATCTGTCGTCCCGGCCGTCGTCCTCCTCCCCGTCTTCTTCGCCGGCGGCGGAGGGGGGGCCATCTCCACACCCTCCTTCTTCGCCGCCGCTGCCTTCTTGGCTTTGCGGCATACCACCTTGGACCACGCCTCGATCTCCTGGCGGTGGTCCTCCTGGGTTTTTGCCATCCTGTCGGCAACGAACGAGCCGGAGGAGGCGGAAGGGCGGGAAGGCGCGCGAGTCCCAGCCGCCCCCGAACCCTTTTTCTGGGGCTGCGGAGTTCGCCCGGATGTCGTGGGACCCACGCGCTGTTGCCTCTACCCCTTCCCCTGCCGTCCAGAGGCGGCTGGAGGGGGACACGCGGAGGCGCCCGCCGGAGGGCTGGGCCGGGCCCGATCCCCGACGAGCTCCCGCCGGAGGTCAGCCACGCTCCGCGGGACGAGCGCAGCAATGCCATCCATGAGCGCGGCCGTCCCCGACGCCCCGCCCCCCCCCCCTTGGCGGCCGGGGCCTCGTGCTCGGTGGGGTCGTCCACGGGCCGCCCCCCTGCGGTCGCGACAAGCGCCGGTGAACGCACCGGGGGCGGGGTCCTCCGTCTCCTCCAACGTGGTAGCCCTCCGACAGCTCCTCTTCGGCCGGGCCTCCTGCTCCAGCGGGGACGCCGGCCGCGACGCCTTCCTGGTGCCAGCGGCGGCCGGGGCTTCTACCGCCGGGGGCCTCTCGCGCAGAGCCTCCAGCTCCCGCCGCAGCGTCGCAATCTCCTCCCCTTGTGACAATATTTTGGCGTCGCGGAGCTGTAATTGAACCCTGAGCTCCTCCGTTCCGTGGTCGTCGCGGTGCCGCGCGGCCCTCAGCCCCAGCTCGTTTACGACCGCCTCCACGGCGCGGGATGCCTCCCTGAGGGCACGGACACACGTGCCCTTCAGGTTTTTGGAGCACCCCGCGACCTTCTCGACCTTTACGGCGCCCTCCATGGCGCGCGCTACAAGGTCTGGCGAGGGGAGGTGGCGCACCTCCCGCGCAATTTCCTCCGCCTCCCTCAGCTTCAGGGCCGACCGGCTTAGCTGGCAGCGGGCCGCGCCGACGTCAAGTGGCTCCCTAGTTGCCTGGAGCTCCATCTCCTCCCGCTGTATGCGCAGGAATTCTTCTTTCTTCGCGGCAAGGGCCACGTAGTCCCCCAATGTATGGGGGCGTCCCCTCTTTGCCGCAGCCGAGGTGCTGGGGGACGTGGGCGGCACCGAGATCACCGACCTATCCGACTCGTCCTCGCTGTCAACCGGCTGTCGCCAGAATCCCCTATCAGAGGCAGCAGAAGAAGCCCTGCTGCCCCTGGTGGATCCCGCCGACATGGGTCGCGCCCTCCTGGCCCGAGCGGGAGCCGCGGCCCTACTGGCTGCGCCGTCTCCTCATCCCTCGCCGACCTGACCGTGTCAGGTTCCCTTGCCTGGTTTGTCATCGTTTCGTCCCGTCCTGCGTTTTGTTGTTGGTTTTTAGAATTTTCCAGGTTCATGCCACGAGTAGGTCGGATCATAGGTCCGCCCAGGCCGAGCCGCCTTACCTGGGTAAGGCAGATACCCCCGGGGGGTCGCCAGGTACCCCGGGGTTGGTCGGTAGCGACTGGTGCACCCACCAGCCACCCCTGGTGCTAACTCCAGGGGCACCCTCCTCACCGCGTGCCGCAGCTTGGGGCTAGGGATTTTTGAAGAGATTGTCATCCTCGCAGGCCGGCCGGTTAAGGCAAGCCTACCGTTCCAGCGAAACGTGACCACTGGATTACGGTATAATTGCTAGGGCACTCCGGGTTCGCTACCCGCACCAGATTGCCACGCAGCCTGGCCCCTGGAAAACTCAACAACGCCGCTGCAACCTTCATCGCCTTTCAGCCCTGGACCTTACCGGCATGGTAGTACCTTCCAGAGTCCAAAGGCCGTAGCCCGAGAACCCCGCCGGCATCGCCCCAAATCCTCATTGAGGCCATTCCAGCGGCAGCGATCGTTCCCCTTTCAGTCGCCTTGTACGACAGGCAGGGGTTACCTTGTCTGTATTCTATCCCCCAGTCACAGGGGAGATTTTAATGGGCTTTCTTTCCCTTGGTGTTTGGTCCGCGGGAGCTATCGCTCTTACCCTCCATGCGCTCCGAAAAGTGCATGGCGAGCATTCCCCTATCCGCCACCTGGCGACGCGCCACGTCGTGGTATCACCACCCCGCCTATCCTGGATAACCAGGTAGGTCCGTGGATCGGGAATCCAACCTAACCTAACCTTTTTTCTTTTTTTTTTTTTTACGTGGGGGAAATCTTCGAAAGACGCCCCCAGCCCTCCTGCGGAGGAGCCGAGGGTAGTGCCGGATTTTTACCGGCTAAAACCCTCACGGTGGCCTACGCTGGGTGTTGGGGAGGGCCCCGGGACCTCTGACGAACAACACCGGGGCCCAAACACCCATGGCGCGTTGACGCCGCCTTGCTCGCGGGCTACACCCGATGACGGCACTCCTCGGGCCTCGTGCAATAGGGACCGAGGCCCCAGCCCCGGCCTCCTGCGGCTCTGCGGCCCCGAATAAGTTGGGGTCGGTGTTGGGGGAGGGACGTTCGCCCCTCCCCGGTGCTCCTCTTCCGGGGTGTGACTGGTGTCCCCCCATAGAACTCCTCTTCAGGTGGAGCAGGTGCTCCCCGCTCCTCTTCTCCCCGTTGGGGGCGGTGGGCCTGGTATGTAACATCTTCACGGCCCACCGCCCCATCTCCCTCAGGTGACGCCGTCAGGGGGTCTCCCCCGACGACGCCCCGTCGTTCTTCTGCGGATGGGGTCGGCTCTGTCCGGACCCCGCTCCGCTTCCTCCTTCAGGGCGATGACCGTCTCGCAGTAATCGGTCACCGCCCTCCACTGATTCTCGCCGGCGAGCATCTCTTTGACAAGTGCCGCCGGCGAGAGATCACCACCAACTTCGCACCGCAGGGCGTGACGGGCACGCGCACATGCTGGACAGTGCTCCAGGGTATGTTGCGCGGTGTCCCGCCCCGCCCCGCAGTGATGGCATGCTGCCGTCCCCTCCGCCCGGATCCAGTGCAGAAACTCACCGAAACAACCGTGTCCGGTGAGCACCTGTGTGGTCATAGATGTCACCCTTCCGTAGCCGCGGTCCCTGCATTTCTTGAACACTGGAAGGACCGCCCCGTCTACGCGCTGGGCGGTGGCGCCGCTCTCGACGAGCTCGCGTCGCCACCGACCCAGGGCTCTCTGCCGGGCCTAGCGCCTAATCCTAGCAACAGCTTCGGTCATCTATTCTAGCGGGATCCCGTCCAGACGAAGGGCACGCAGACGCCAGAAGACTTTGGCGTCACCCTCTGCCTGGAACTTGAAGGGGACAACCCCCGCCAGGGTCATCGCCGCCTCGTAGCAAACCGTGCGGTAACCTCTGATTACCCTGATGGCTATCCTACTCTCAGCCGGGCGCAGCAGTTGCTGGCTGCGCCGGCAATCCACCAGGACGTTCACCCATATGGGCGCACCATAGAGGGCTATGCTCCGCACGATCCCCACGTAGAGGCGGCGAACCTTCTCGTTGGGCCCCCGATATTGTGCAGTAGATGAGCAAGCGAGTGGCTTGTACTGTCTAGTCTAGGGGCCAGACGACCGAAGTGCTCCTCGAAGCGCCAGTGGCTGTCCAGGTGGAGGCCCAAGTACCTGTGGCCCTTCCCCACCTGGACGTCGACTCCACTCACATGGACCACCGACTGGGGCTGTGGCGCAACCCCACGCCGAGGCGAGTAAAACCACATCGCCTCGGTTTTGTGGGGAGCTAGCTGAATCCCCAGCCGCCGGATCCCCGCAGCAACGGCAGCAACGCCAATCTCGGCGAGGCTAGTCCTTTTCCACCCCCGACCGACGGCCAACAAGTGCGTATCATCTGCGTAGCACGTGAGGCTCACACCGGTCGGGAGCTCGACCCGCAAGACCGGGTCGTACCCCAGGTCCCAAAGTGTGGGACCTTTCGCAGAACCCTGGGGTACGCCACAGTCCACGTCCCTCTCGTGCATCTGGCCATCCCGGCCCCTGTACACAATATTCCTGTCCCGGAGGTAGTCGCCGACGATCCTCCTCATGTACGGGGCGCCTTGTGGCGTATCAACGCCCCCCTTATCGTCCCGTGAGGCAGGGTGTTGAAGGCGTTGACGATGTCTAGACTAACGCCTTACGCCACCCTGCCCCGGGACGTGGCCGAGTCGCAGCGGGAGCGCATCGACTGGATTGCGTCGATAGTGCTGCACCCCCGCCTGAAGCCATATTGCGACTCGGCCAAGTCGGGACCCTCCTGGGACAGGTGCTGGACGAGGCGGGATGTCAGAATCCGCTCGAACAACTTCCCCACCTCGTCCAACAGCACGATGGGCCGGTAGGCCGAGCGACTGTCGGCGGGTCGCCCATCCTTCCGGATGAGGACTAGCCGACCCGTCTTCCACTGTTCTGGGAAGACTCCTTCCTTAATGCAGGCGCTGAAGAGGCGTATCAATCTCGGACCGAGGACGCGTAGAGCCTTCACCCAGGCACGGCCGGGGACGCCGTCGGGGCCCGGAGCAGTGTTTCGGGCCACCATCCGTTTAATCGCCCCGGCCAGCTCCTCCTCCGTGATCCCCAGTTCGTCGGACCAAACCAGCTCCTCGTGGTCCGGCGGGGGGCGGGTGTGTTCCCTCTCTCGTGGGAACAAAGTGTCGACTACCCGCCCCAAAACCCGGGGGTCGAGGCACTCCGTGACCGGGGGCGCCCAGGGCCCAAGCCTGCCCATCACCATTTTGTATGGGCGCCCCCATGGGTCCTTCTGGAGAGAGCCAAGGGGCTCGCCCCATGCCCGGGATTTAGATTCCTTGATGGCAGTCTACAGGGCAGTTCCCAAAACTCGGTACTGCCCGTACAGATCCTCCTCCCTCGCTGGGTCGCGGAATGTCCTTCTTCTGCGGGCCCTTTGCCACTGGCGACGGGCTGCGAGACAATTTCGTCTCAGATCACCAATGTCGCCCGTCCACCAGTAGTCGGCCCGCCTGGGGAGGTTCTTGGCCCGCGGCATGGCGGCGTCGCACACCGCCTTCATCGCTCCCCGGAACCATTCTACCTCCTCCCCAATGTCCGCAACCGGCCCGGCAGGTGTTGGCAGCTAGGCCAGAGCGAGGGCTGCAGCCATCAGCACGTCCTCGTCCATCCTCTTCAGCGCCCACCGTAGCGGTGGTGTTCCACAGGGGCGGCGGGCGGTGGTGGTAAGGTCGAGGCGGATGTGTAGATGGTCACTAAGTGTGACCGCCTCTTCCACCACCCTCCGTCTCTGCAACACACGCGCGGCCAGGGGAGTCGCGAAAGACAAATCGACTATAGACTCACCCTGGGCACGCACGCAGGTGCTAACGGACCCCACATTGAGCAGGTGGAGTCCTAGCCCCGCCGCCCAATTTACGACCGCCCTGCCCCTCGCGTTTGTCCTAGGGGAGCCCCAAAGTGACGCGTGGGCATTAAAGTCCCCGAGGACTAGCACTGGCCGGGGGGGACAACGGGAGACAAAATCCCCCACCCGGTCCCGGTATTGTTCATATTGCGCGAGAGGCCATCTGGCCGGGGCATAGAGCACCACCACCGCTATTTCACCCCACAGCACGCCGACGAACCCCCGGCCCCGTTACAGCGGGGCGGGGTGCGGGGGTACTGCGTTGCCAATAATCGCCACGGAGCCGTCCTCGTCCCCGAACCAATCTGGTCTGTCGAGGACTCGGTACGGCTCTGCGGCCACCGCCAACCCAGCCTTCCTCTCGGCCAGGGTTTGGAACAACATGTCCTGAGCCCTGGCTGAGTGGTTCAAGTTGGCCTGAAGTATAGGGCCCTTGGGCCCCATACCTAGGCCTTACGAGCCGCCTCCGCGGCATTTTTGCTCGCCGACTTGGCAGGGGGATTTTTCTTGCCCCCCATCTTCAACTCAGCAGGCTTGGTCCTTGTTTGCCTGTTCCTTGGGGGCTGTTCCTGCCTCTTCAACGGCACTCTTCTTCTTCCTCTGGGAGGAGCAGGGGGCACAACCTTTTGCCCCCAATCGATGCCCCGCGGGCCGCCCCAGGTCCGCAAAGAGGGGGCACCGTGGGGTGGCGCTACACTTGCTGGCCACGTGGCCCGACTCTCCGCACGCATAGCAGCGGTCGGACCTATCAGCTTCGCAAGTGCATCGCTGCCTAACATGCCCTCTTTCCAGGCAGCGATAGCACTGCAATGGCCGCGGTGGCAGCGCCTGTATTCTGGCCGAGGACCACCCGACCAGAACCCTCCCAGAGACGGATAACTTTTTGAGTGCCGCTAGAGGGCATCTCGCCCAGACAGTCCCCATCCTTTGGGGGGAGGTGCGAATCTCCCCCATTTTAATTTCTTCAGCGGAGCAACCCCCCGCAGCGGCCAACGTGGCCGCCACCTCCACCGGGGTGACCGAGTCGGCGAGACCGGTCACCCTCACCTCGCCCATTTTTATGGGGCGGGCAACCCTCACCTCGGTGCCACTGAACACCTGGCGGAGTCGGTCAGCCAACTTGGCAGCTTTCTCCGTCCTGTCCTCCCCAGGTAACTCGAGGACCAAGCCACCGGTCCGAGCTCTTCTGGGCATCAACGCCCAGCTCCTCCAACGTTACCCACTCCCGGGCCATGAGCATGGCCTCGGCGTATGAGACCTTATCCTCGGGAGCTAGGTTGATGGTGACCGCCGCTGTACGAGGAGGGCGGAGGGCCTTCTGCCTGGCAGATTGGGCCCCTTGCCCCTTGATCGCCGGTGCGGCCCTTCTCTTCTGCCCCTTCTAGGCAACCACCTTGGAGCCCTGGGAGGGAGGGGCCTTGGCCGCTACCACCTTCTTCTCCGCTATCGCCTTCTTCTCCGCAGCTTTAGCGCGGCGGCCAACCACCGTCACCCAGGTCCCATCCGCCTTCCTCCGATGCTCCTCAACAATCCGGCCCATTCTGGCCTCCACAAATGATGCCGGCTGGTCCGGAGCTGAGGGGGGCCCTGGAAACGACTCCGTGGCAGGCAGGGACTTATTCCGCACCCGCCTCTCCGCTTCCTTCCTCGATGCAGGGGGGATGGTCGCAGCCGTAGCTCCCTCCTTAACACGCTCCGCCCTCTTAGGCGGGGGCTGGACTGCTGCCATAGCGGCTTTGAACGCCGCCCTGAGCCCTGACAGACCTTTCTCGAGGAGAGCCGCAAATATCCTCATTAGTCGGGCTCAGGGCCACCAACCTTCCCCTCCTCTTTTCCAGGTGCAGCAGCTGGGATCGGGACCTGCAGCACGGGGCATTCAGGCGGGCAAGACGGTAAGTCGAAAACTTCGACTTCGTCCTTCCTCCTCTTCCTGCCCGCCTCTTCGCCGGACAATGGCGAGTCGGGCCTCGCGACCCTCTTCGGGCCCGCGATTACCGGCGTCTCCGTGGTCGCGACCCGGCATGGGAGTTCCGCCAGGCTTTGCTGGAGGATGCTGATCTGGACTGTCTGGGCCGCCAGCTGCTCCTCTTGGAGCTTTAGCTGGCGGCGGAGCTCCTCCAGCTCTTTACCTGCCCTAGCGGGGGCGGCCCTAATCGCCGTCTCCGTATGGATGGCCTCCAAATGGCGTGCGGCCATCCTTAATTTCCTGACGAGCTTTCCCTTGAGGCCCTTGGAAACGCCCGCTACCCTCTCCACATCACTACAGAATTCCAGGGCCTGGGCGGCTAGGTCGGGACATGCCTGAACTCCTCCGCCAGGTCCTCAGGATCGGGGAGGGACCTGCTACTTCGACTCGGCTCGGGAGGGTCCTCGGCAGGGTCTAGTACGCTCTTCTCCTCCGCGAGTTCCAGCTCCTGGCGTTGTACCTCCAGGAGCATTTGCTTCGCCGCAGCGAGATGCGAGTACACGCCGGTGGTCGGCGGACGGCCCCTCCTCTTCGCCGGCCGTCTCTCCAAGGACACAGTCGAAGCGACTGACTCGTCGGAGTCCTCGCCGTCCCGAGATGCAGCGGCATCCGAGGCCGCCGGGCAGACCCCGCCCCTTCTTCGCCCCGACCTCAGGGTAGACCATTCCGCGTCCACCCTAGAAAGTTGAACGGATAGCTGGCGCAAATCCGTCGCTCCACTAGTGCCGGGCAGCACCAGGTCCACCTCGCTAACTGCCTGTCTCACGTCCTGATTCGTAGCCATAGTCGTGTCCGTTAAATGCAGTCCAGTTTGTTTATTTGTTGATTTAGTAATTCCATCCATAATGGTCCCACGAGAGGGTCGGTCCATAGGTCCACCCGGGCAGAGCCGCCTTACCCAGGTAAGGCTAGTACACCCGGGGGGTCGCCAGGTACCCCGGGGTCGGCCGCCAGAGACTGATGCACCCATCAGCCATGCCTGGCGCTTACTCCTGGCACGCCCTGCTCACCGCGCACCGCAGCTTGGGGCTAGGGATTTTTTATAGAGGTTGTCATCCTCGCGGGCCGTCCAATGAAGGCAAGCCCCCCGTTCCAGCGAAACTTGACCACTGGGTTAGGGTACCATTGCTAGGGCACTCCGGGTTCGCTACCCGCACCAGACCGCCACGCAGCCTGACCCCTGGAGAACTCAACGACGCTGCAGCCACCTTTTCGCCTCTCCGACCCAGGCCTTACCGGCAAGGGAGGCCCTGCCAGGATCCGTAGATCCCACCGGCATCGCCCCGGGTCATCTGCGAGGCTACTTCGACAGCAGCAAACGTCCCCTTTCAGTCGCCTTGTACGACAGGCAGGGGTTACCGTGTCTGTATTCTATCCCCCAGTCACAGGGGAGGTTTTGATGGGTTTTCCTTCCCTTGGAGTTTGGTCCGCGGGAGCTATTTTATTTCACTCCTACCCTCCTTGCACTCCGAAAAGTGCATGGCGAGCATTCCCCTATCCGCCACCTGGGGACGCGCCACGTCGGGGTATCACCTCCCCGCCCAGCCAGTACACTGGGCCAGGTCCGTGGGTACCCCTGAAACCTTTTTTTTTTTTTGGTTCAGTTGGAAGAGGAAATGCGTTTGCGCACGCGCGGGTTGGTTCCCCTTTTCGTCTATTCGGCTAGAGGGGACCCGGGCAGTGTGGGACTCATGTCCGCCCCGAAAGGGCAGCCTGGCGCGTGAGGGCAAACCCAAAGAGGCTACGCCAGAAGGGAGCAACCTGGCAACCCAACCCTTAAAGGTTGAGTTTAGCCCAAGAGTAGGCCACAGCCCTGAAGTGGCGACCTAGACGGGCAGCCCAGAGTGGGCACTCCCAAGGCTGGACATACTTCCCACTAAAACCTCTCCCCTAACGTGGGCCGCCGGCACCTTTTCACTCGTTAGAATTCATAAAGGAATACCAGTGTATAATCACAACGACGCTTCGGCACTTCAACGCATTTCGCGTTATTGCGGCCGCCCGCAAAAACGCCATGCGCTAGGCACATGGGGCATCAGCGGATCCACGCCGTTGCACCTCCGATCCAGCGGTAGGACATTTTCAACCTGTACGGTAAGGCACAGGATTTTTTTCGGCCACGACCAGGAACCGAAGTAAGCCCACTCCGGGTGGTCGCGCCATGTGTTCACCGCAGGAGCTTGCTCTTCGACACGGCCAGGAACCGGGACATCGTATCTCCACGGCTGACCGTGTCCATCTTCGTCCACCATGGTTGGTTGATAATGATGATGTGGCTTATCCTAGATGTCATCACGCCCACCTGACCTTCACGAGGACAGGCCATTTTTCTTCTGGAACGATCGGCACCGGGGTGACACCTTCCCGGCGTGACCGCGCCACCTCTTCGCCTGCCTAGCACTATTGCCAGGACAGGGATTCCTCTTCGGCCACGACCAGGAACCGGAGCTCCTGCTCAACGGGTGGTCGCGCCATGTGTTCACTTGTTTTAACAGGGCTTGCTCTTCAGCACAGCCAGGGCCCGGAGCGAGTCCTTTCCCCGGTTGACTGTGCCACATCTTGGTAGGCTGCAATCCTCGATGACCTGTCCCATACATACTTTACACACACACACACATAAGCTCATGACAAGCATAGCGCTTCGGGTAGCGCTTCGAATGCCCCAAATATGCAACGATAAATAATGAATAAATAATGAGTAAAGAATAAATGAATAAATAAATGAATAAATGAATGAGTGAATGAATAAATAAATAATGAATAATGAATAGGAATTAATAAGCACATGAAGCCCATGAATAGAATAGAGGAGCCCATACATTCAATAACAGCTGTCATAATAAGCATACTAAACATACTAAACGTACTGAAACTGGTTAAATCAAATCACAAATACAACGGGAAATAAATATATATATGCATCTAATGCATCTAATGCAATAGAGCAGTTAATGAATAGTTAACAGTAAAAGAAACAGTAAGCAATATGAGAACGTGAGAAACTGTGAAGTAAACATAAGTAGTATTGCACGCAAGCAGGCAGCCGAGCATATGCGAACTGGACATAAGCAAATGACCAACAAAACCTCCAAAACCTAAAACGTCAAACATACATACATACAGCCGAGCAGCCAAATAGCAGAAGAGGAATATTTAACATTCAACACTAGCGCACAATATAATCACATAAAATTGAACTCAAGATAAAACATAAATTTGAGATGAAATAAACCAAGGATGTGAACCGTAAAGTAAAATAAAGTCGCCAGACAGATAGCAAATAGCAAGCCAGCCATGAGAGAAGAGAAGCAAACATAACATAACATAGAATGCTACTAATTATTATCAGAGGAAAAGGAAAATAAGGTACAGTATAAAATATAGAATATAGGGTATAACCAGAAAGTAAGCTGGGAAGAAAATAAATAGGTGAGCGTAATGTAATACTAATAATTGAAACCATTTATTGAAACTATTAAGTTACTTAAATTTACTTGCAGGAACATTTACGCGACCACAACCTCAACGTGGTTGGCAAGCGAACATGATGGAGTACAATCAATGATCAAATGAAGGCAATAAAAAACAATTAGAAATTATTGCGAGCAAATCATCAATAAAGATAAGTAGCAACATATACCTCATAATTAAAATAATAGGAAGAGACAGAACTGTTAACATCAGAAATTAACCATAGTATTAAATGTAAAATGTAACATAATCCTAGTCTATTTGCAGGAAGCCCTAACGCCAGCCAATGGAAGTGGAGGTAGAGTGTAATTAACGGATAACAGGAGAAGAGAATACCCATCTGATATAATATGATGGACGCACATGATGGGGAGCACATGAGACCTAAATCGGCATAAACCATAAGGCAGATCAAACAATTCAAATAGTTATAAATTGAGTAGATTAGATTGTTACTGGATTATAATACCGCTCCGATAAGTATGGTATTAATATTAATACTGATACAGGTAAGTCGATGCAATACAGCGCGTGGTGAAAACTAATCAATAATAAACAATCAATAATAAACCCCACATACAACCATATTACTACTAAATCATAATATAAAGGTACAAGAAAACTAAACTACACTACAATAGATCAAAATTACTATGAACATATGTGTATATATAATATGTAACGAAAACACTCCAAATATAATCAATTTAATAAGTATACCGATGTAGATAATTAATTAAACTCCTCATACCATAGTCAGTTTTAATGATGCAGTTCCGTTAAACCCCCTTTAATACCAATTAATAGAAAAGGCATATAGGTGCTAAACCAAGCCAGACACTCCTATAAGAGAGTCATATGAGATCCACGGTCAAGAAATTCAAAGAATTTAAGGAACCATAACGCATATATGTATGTATAGAAAACCATAAAGACATTGTATCATGCAGGAAGGACTACCGCAGCGTATGCCTACCTGAGCACCAGCCGTATTAACCAATACTGAACTAACACTTTCCAAATCAGAATCAAAATCAGAATCAGAATTGTAATTAAGAAAGGGTAATTAATGTACAAAAGATTGCATAAAGTACCGTAAGTATTCAAAATACACAGATTCACAACTGTCACAGCTGCACTAGAATTGAGTTAAACATAGTATGCAAAACATTATCCTGAGGGGGGGTGCGTAGAGCTACAAAAAAGCAGTGAATAATATTATAGGAACATGGAACGTAAAACGTAACACTCAATTGAAGAAGAAGTCACTGAAACATGTCAAGTGACCAAGAATAAAAATAAGAAAAGAATAAGGATAGTGAATAGTGAACAGCGAACAATAAACCAATAAACCAATAAACCAATGTCGTTACACGTCATTCATATCTAAATTGCTAAAGGATATATGATACATCTTATAGTCTACAATTAATTGACAATGGCTGGGAGCCCAAACAACCCCCGAAAGCTTAGAAACAATGCATGATACTACAAGAGGAACTAAGGAGCTAAGAACTAAGAAACAAGAAACCAGAATCAGAATCAAACCCACCCTTCAAATATGCAAAGGGATTATAAACGCAATATACGCATATGATATAAACTCATTAATCCATCCAATCCGGATAGACTCTTCTAAATTCCATAATACAAGACCCATTAAACTAAGTCAAATAAATATAACCGCAAATATAATCGCATATATAATCATCACAGATATAACCACAGCTATAATCACAGCAGGTAAAATAAAGCAGACACATATTAATAATCTGTATCAAGTAATTTAATTCAATGCAATTCGATATGCCATATGCCATTGTTAATTACTGTGTACATTTACTTACTCAATTGTAATAATATAATGGAATAGAAAGTTAGGAAGTTATATAATAATAATGCAATACAATACAATTTAATACAGAATACTGGTTAAGTATAGCCTAACATAGCTAACTAATATAGCTGAATAACTGGACACAATCCAAGGTCTAAAATAATAATATTATAATATAACATATAATATATTCAATGCCTAAAATGGTCACAGATTGAACGCAGGCTGACCCCAATTGAACGTAGATTGAACGTAGCTTGGATGTAATAACATTAATAACATAAATAAAATAATACAATATGATCATGGTATAATACAATATAACATAATACAGCATATAATATATAATATATAATAGTAAGTAATATAAATGCACCGAATGCATAAAATGCACAAAACGGAGCTAATGATACCACATTAACAAATACACTGCAATTACACTACAATACAATACCTCCGAGCGTAGCACATTAGTATGCGCACTGTCACAGTAATCACATCCGCACGAATAAATACAAAATTTAAATTAGAAAATTCAAAATTCAATAATTTCAATAAATTCAATTCAATTAATTAATTAATTCAGTTCAATTGACACTTATCACTTAACACTTCGTATCACATCACATCATAGATGACCGATGACCATGTCAACGTCAACT
This sequence comes from Osmia bicornis bicornis, assembly GCF_907164935.1. Classification (NCBI taxonomy): domain Eukaryota; kingdom Metazoa; phylum Arthropoda; class Insecta; order Hymenoptera; family Megachilidae; genus Osmia; species Osmia bicornis. Next base: position 136,485 of record NW_025791321.1, read on the forward strand.
AAGATAGGAACCGGGCGAAGTAAAATAAAGAGCGCGACCATAAACCATAAAGAACATAGATACCCAGTGTTCGAATTCCCTAGTCCATACCATAATGATTATCGACCATCAAATTAACCACCAAATCATCAAATTAATCAACTAATTATACAGAATATTTAAACGTTCAAAAGCGAAAAGCGGAAATAAAAGCGAAAATACTTCAACAACTTTCAATAAATCACCGCGATGGAAACCAGAAGTAAGGTACCTACGAAAGATAACGATAGCAAAACGCATGGTAGTAAGTAAAGCATGCAATATTGCCCGAAGATAAGCCGTAAAGCTATCCCTAGTCGGTAACCAACCGCAGCACCAGAGATATTACCAACCGCAAATATTCCATCCACCACATAATACTCGGCCGCTCGCTCCGTAGTGGTTCCGTAACGGTTATCCACAGACCAATTATCTGCCGCGCAGCAATTACCTACCGCGCGCCAGTTACCCGGTACACACAGTTATCGACTGCAAAGCCATCCATCGTGCAGCCGCGCAATCCTAGGAATCCATACTTACCAGCAAACTTATCATCAAAGATAAGTCTGATATACAGTATTTTCACGAAGGTATAAAGCACACGAACATCAAATCAAGCTTCCAGACAGATCAAGATGGAGGATAAATCAGTTAGTAAAATCAATACTACGGTTATTTATTATATATAAATATGAATCATACGTTTGTAATAGGGTGGAATGAAATAAACATAAATTACATATAAATTACAAATTACAAACAATAAGGAAAAATAAAATGAAATCAAATGAATCAACCCGAATAAGATCCACAGATTGCGCAGATTGCAGGACACACTGTATTACTACATATCGCGCCGCAGAAAACAGATTATACAAAACAACAGAACAACAGAACAACAGAATCAACGGAATCAGGAATCGCCACAGAACGAAGGGCCGAATAAATAAATAGAATAAAACATTTAACTTAGACAAAATCAACCAGTAAAGTCAAACAACGTCAACAACGCATGCGATCAGGACAGTCCCGTGAGCCCAAAGTTACGTTTCGTGTGGGTCCGCCGAATCGTCAAAGGGACCTGGTAGACGAATACACGTCCCTACAGGGTTTGTGATTCGGTAAGGGCAAGGAAAGTCGAAATGAAAGTGTATCAAGTAGCGAATTGTTAAATTTTATTCAAAATCCCCATACACCTCAGTAGTGGGGCTAGGCCGGTTCTAATTCACTTGCGTCAGCATTTTTTTGCTGACTCAGCATAAATTTGACACCCTCAGCAGAAATATGATACCCCCCACCCCCCACTCCCACCCCCACCCCCGCTTTGAACTGAAATTTGATACCTTCGGGAGTGGGGGGTGGGGGGTGGGGGGGTATCATATTTCTGCTGAGGGTGTCAAATTTATGCTGAGTCAGCAAAAAAATGCTGACGCAAGTGAATTAGAACCGGCCTAGCACCCTTTTGACCTTGAACTATTTTTGGCGTCACCTATAACACTCCATGACCTTGAACTGAAATTTGACACCTACGAGACCCCCCACCCCATGACCTTGAGATAAAATCTATTTTTGGCGTCACCTATAACGCCCCACCGCACCCCTCATGACCTTGAACTGAAATTCGACACCTATGAGACCCCCATCCCCCTGGAACTATTTCTTCTTATCGGAAGACAACCACAAGACCCCCTCCCACCTTAAACGGAATTTTTCTACGTCTTGGAAATGAGGTTTTTTTGTTGACACAGCAAATCTGACGTTGCAATTCGTGACTATAGAAGGTAGGGGCAATAATGAACTGTAATTAAACACCGTCATCAATGACATCCCCATAACCTTAAACTATTTTTGCAGTTTTTATGTTGACGCAGTAAATCTGACACTGCAATTCGTGTATGTGTGGGTGCTATCATCATTAGCACAGATTGAGCCTTTTTCTCTATGTATGAGATCGAGACTTTAATAAAAATGGGTGAAAATCGGCGAGGTGTGTCATATGTAGTTGGATAATCAAAAGTGTATGAATACTTAACGCGTTTGTGAAAAGAGCGTGTCATATGTAGTTTGATAATCAGAAGTGCATGAATACTTAACGCGTTTGTGAATAAGAGAAATGGAGACCACGTTACTGCGAGAACTCGAACGCATTGCCGAATTATTGGCGCAACGGGTAATAAACATCAATACCGAAGATGAGCGTTGCGAGTGCTTGATGCAATGTGACCAATGCATTGAATTGATAGACGATCGATTACAAATGGGGGGCGATTTATCAGTCGATGGACGGCGAGACATAGAAGCACACAAAGAAAGAATCGGTGCCTTGCGTTGGACATTGCATTGTAACAATGATCATCCTAGTGGTCAAAAGGCAATATTACTGAATGAACTTGCATGTATAGAACAACTTTTACCCCAACGTATTGCGGCCATAAGTAGTAACGACGGCCGAGACGCATGTCTGGCGCAATGCAATCAATGCATTGATTTAATGATAGAACGATTGCAACTCGAAAAGGACTTATCAACTGGTTTGAAAAATAGTTTAACAGCCAGGATAGCGAGATTTAAATCGTTAAGAGCAGAGTTACACGGATCTGTAAAAATAGGTGAAGGTCAAGGGAGAACAGGTGCTGAATCACACACATCATCATCATCTCTTATCTGGGAGGACGTAGAATCAGCTTTCCATAACCGGATAACTACTGGAATTATAATCAACACCGAGCATATTGACCCACGAAACTTTTTGGAAGATGCTAGAAAAATAGTATTCCAACGTCTAGCGGAAGTTTTCCAAAATCATTCATGCATAAAAGTGAATACGGTATTCTATGGGGAGTTTACCGTTAATAATAAAAACGATGTGAAAAATTTGATTGCGAAAAATAAGCAATTATTTTCTACATCGAACTTGAACGATTGGTATGACAAATACGTTGTGAACTCAACCTTAACACTGCTGGAAGAATTTCAGGAACGGGACAGCGGTTGGGCGTTATCGAAAATTCTGCATTTGATGTTAAATATCAATAAATGCAATCCAATGCACGCTGGTTGTTACACCGACATACCAAAAACAATTAAGGACAAAAGAGCGGTAGTAAATGTGGCTGTTGACGATGATACATGTTTTGTTAGATCGATAGTTGCAGCATTATATCCCGTCCATGTGAATGCACATCGACCATCATCATATCCCAACTACAACACCGTTTTAAATTTGGAGGGCATCGCATTTCCAGTAACGCTTAATCAAATACCAAAATTTGAGCGTCAAAACGATGTTTCGATAAACGTTTATTTCTGGGACTTGAATATGAAAAAGTGTGTTCCGCTCCAACTTACCGCTAACAAAAGATTTCATCACGTTAACCTGCTGATGCTTGAAACCCCCAACCATAATGTGCATCACTTTGCATGGATTAAAAGTCTGTCCCGGCTTGTTTCACGCCAGCTCAGCAAAAAGGAACATAAAACTTATATTTGTGACAGGTTTGTATCACAACATTAAGATATATTTCAGTGTATACGTTTTTCTTTTGTACTAATGCAGCTACTTTGTTTATATGCAGATGTCTTCACTACTTTTGTGTGGAAGAAAAGTTATTGAAACATTCGAAGGATTGCGCGAAGATGAACGACTGTGCAATCATTCTACCGTCAAATGAGGATAATTTAATAAAGTTTGATAATTTTTGTCACCGAGAACGTCATCCATTCATCGTTTATGCCGATTTCGAATGCTTGCTTAAGAAGGTTAACGGCAGCGTCAATCAAGGACACTGCAATGCATACCAACAGCACGAAGCATACAGTGTGGGATATTATTTTCACTGTTCGTACAACGCATCGGTGTGCGAGTATCGCACGTATCGGGGTCCTGACTGTGCTGCATGGTTCGTGAATGAACTTGAGAACCTTGTAAGAAAAATTGCGCCATTATTTAATACGATTGTGCCCATGACAAATTTGACGAATGATGAAAAAGAAAATTATATGAATGCAACACATTGTTATATTTGCGAAAAACCGTTCGACATCGACGACACAAAAGTTCGAGATCATTGCCATTTCACTGGTCGTTACCGAGGACCTGCTCATCAGGGATGTAATTTAAATTATAAAAATAAACGTTTTATACCGATAGTGTTTCATAACTTATCGGGATACGATGCACATTTTGTAATAAAAGAATTAGTAACGATTATCGAAAGTTCAACATCAGTATTGCCAATTACAAAAGAAAAATATATTTCATTTTCAACGAATCTAAAACGCTACAAAATTTCGCTTCGATTTATAGATTCATTCAAATTTTTAAGTTCAAGTTTAGATAAATTGAGTTCATATTTAGAGAAAGACGATATGATGATTTTACGATCGCAATTTAATTTTTTGGATGAAATAAAATTCGATTTGCTTACACGAAAAGGCATCTTTCCATACGATTATGTTACCGATTATATGAAACTGAATGAGACAACATTGCCGACATATGAGAAATTTTATAATCAACTAAGCGACTGTGCAGTTTCACAGCAGGATTATGACCACGCGATAAAAGTCTGGCGCAGTTTTAATATAAAAACACTTGGCGAATATAGCGATTTATATTTAAAAACAGATGTTTTATTATTGGCCGACATTTTTCAAAATTTTCGAAGCAGCTGTTTGAGAAGTTACAAATTGGATCCTGCATATTACTATACTTTACCCGGTTTTACGTGGGATGCAATGCTGAAGCACACGCGTATCGAATTAGAATTATTGACAGATATCGATATGCTACTTTTCATAGAGCGCGGCATACGTGGTGGTTTAAGTCAATGTTCTAATCGATACGCAAAGGCCAATAATAAATACATGGATTCATACAATTCCGAAGAACCATCGCGATATTTAGTTTATTTCGACGTTAATAATTTGTATGGATGGGCCATGTCGCAGTATCTACCTTACGGCGAGTTTAAGTGGTTAGACGATAATGAAATTAAAACTTTTAACATTCATGCGATATCCGAAAATTCGGACATTGGATACATTTTGGAAGTCGATTTGAAATACCCGCTAGAATTACACGATAAGCATGCAGATTTACCTTTTTGCCCAATACGCGAGAAGCCTCCTAATGGCAAACACGAGAAACTACTCGCTACAGTTCAAGATAAGCAACGTTACATCATCCATTACCGCAATCTTCAACAATGCTTAAATCATGGTTTAAAAGTTTCTGTAATTCATCGCGTTTTAGAATTTAAACAATCTCCATGGCTTCGCGAATACATTAATTTAAACACGCAACTTAGAACTGTAGCTAAAAATGATTTTGAAAAGAATTTATTCAAATTAATGAATAATGCAGTCTTTGGTAAAACTATGGAGAACGTTAGAAATCATGTAGACGTTAAATTAGTCACAAAATGGGAAGGTAGATACGGGGCCGAGGCCATGATATCAAAACCAAGTTTTCATAGCAGATCAATATTTTCGGAACATTTGGTCGCAATAGAGATGCGAAAGTTGGAAATTAAATTTACAAAACCCATTTATGTTGGTATGTGTATTCTGGATATATCAAAAACATGTTTGTACGAATTCCATCATGATTATGTTTGGCCGAAATTTAAACATCTTTGTAAAATATTATACACAGACACAGACAGTCTTATATACGAACTGGAATGTGATGACATATACGATGTAATGAAACGCGATATACATCGGTTTGACACGAGCGACTATACCGAGGACAATGTTTACAGTATGCCACGAGTAAATAAAAAAGTACCGGGATTAATGAAGGATGAAAATAATGGGTGTATAATGACTGAGTTTGTCGGACTTCGGTCGAAAATGTATGCTTTGCGCGTAGAGGGCAAACGGGACACGAAAAAAGTGAAGGGTGTCAAAAGTAACGTAATTAGGAAAACTATTTCCTTCGATGATTATATACGTTGCTTGTATGATCGTTTAGAAGTGCATCGTGAACAGAGATGTATTCGTTCAAAATTGCACAATGTATATTCTATATGTGAAGAAAAGAAGGTGCTTAGTCCTTACGATGATAAACGATTCATAATTCCACAATCCACAAGAACATTGCCTTGGGGACATTATAAAATAAATAATTATTCGTAAAAACATAATTTATTCTTTGCTCCACGAGCAAAATATTACTAATTTCCAAGTATCTTTATAAGCCTGTAGGGTTTCGAACTCATGCAAACCTTGCAATTTCATGAGAGAGAGACCGGAGTTCTTACTCATCTCAACGTGATCACCGACCTTGTACTTGGCCGGAGCTGCAATCTTTATGTTAGAATATACGGACGATAAGAGTTTGTCCGCATGTTCTGGTATTACGTCGACGGGACGCATTCTATTGTTATAATCTGAGACCAGCGCCGGTAAGACGGTTGTCCATGTTGAAAAATTGTCGATGTAGGACTACTCGTCGATATGCTCCTGGCAAACCTGGTGGGGGCATGGTGGTATATAAACTGGTCGGTTGGGTGTTGCGATTACTTTAAAAGAAACTTTGGCGTTTAATATGGATCTACCACTATTTAAGAAAGACATATTCCGATCTTGGGTGAGTAGTCCTGACATCATTCTTTTTTCTTTTTTTGTTTTTGATTTATTATTCCGTTTTCTTGTGATGCCCTTTTTCAGCGTGAAGATGGTACGCACATGGTTTACCCGGGGCACATTAATATCGCATACCGGAAGGCCGTCCGGTGGTACCGGGCCTATTTTCGACGTACCCTCCAAGAGCTATGGGAGTGGGACGAGGATCGCATCTTGAACCTTGCGCCTCTATTTCGAGAGGGGAATTAAAATTGTTTTCTTTTGTTACGGAACAAAACATACATAAAAAATAAATCATATATATTTTCTTCTTCTATGTGGTGCCTGTTTTTATTTTTATTTTTATTTTTTTCTTAAGCCTTCTGATCCCGTTCTTTAATTTTTAGTAGTACAGGATTGTTTTGGTTTTGAAGCCGGGGTTCGTTGTTCCGTTTTGTTGTGCTTCTGGTAGCTCTGCTATCTGTAGATCTGAGGGCCACGTTGTTGGGGTGGTGGTCGGTCGGTTCTGCATCTCGATGTCTTCTGGCGTGAACTGGTGACGTTTGGGTTGGTTGTCATTTCTGGCTCGTTTTTGTAGTATCGGTATCCTATTGCTGCTATTATCATAATGACAACGCTTATGGCTGATAACGAACTGTAGGTGATGTGGGCTGTGCAGGCTAGAGCACGGTTACACTAATAAGAATATAATAAGAATGTAAATTATAATAAGTATATAATAATATATAACCGTTATCGATGTAATTTAGTTTTGTTACACCCTTTCCCATACTTCCTTTAATAAGTAATAAAATATCGGAGTGAAAATAAATATATAGTAAAGATAAAATAAAAGTATTTTTTGCCACACCCTTCCCCATACTTCCTTTAGTAAGTAATAAAATATCGGAGAGAAAATAAATATATATAGTAAAGATAAAGTAAAAGTATTTTTTGCCACACCCTTCCCCATACTTCTTTTAATAATATAGTAAAGTTATAAAGATAAAATAAAAGTATATAACCATTATCAATGTAATTTATTTTTGCCACACCCTTCCCCATCCTTCTTGTAACAATATAATAAAATAAATAATATGGTAAAGTTATATAATCGTTATTACTGTCATTTATTCCTTACCTTACCCTTCCCCCTACTTCATTAATGTAATAATATGAAAATAAAGTTGTAAAACCGCTAATGCGATATGAAAATAAAATTATTCAATCGTTATTCTTTGCAATGTTCAAGTTCTTGCGAACCTTGCAATTTCATGAGAGAGAGAGGCGCTCGACTCGGAGTTCTTGCAAATTTGCAATTTCGTGAGATGCTGAAAGTCTAGTGTTTGGGTGTGTTAGGATTGGAGGGGATATTTTCTCGGTGTTTTATAAACCGACGAGTTTTATCCACTATTCATTTCATTATCCGCTGCCCATTTCGCATTATTCAGTTTACGATGGCTACCGTTCCGCGACTTGAACTACTTGCCTTTAAGGCACTTATTGAACAGTATTGTAAGTAGTCTTTAACGATTACTTGTCTTGGTGTATTAATTTTATTTTTAACTAGTTGTTTGTTTGTTAAAAGCTGAAAGGTTAGGATTAGTGCCAATAAAAAGATTCATCGAAGTGCGCCAGAAGCGAGCAGACCATCGGTTCAGCCAGATGTTAATGTGGGCCGAAGGTTGGAATCCTAATCATGAAGGTTTATTCGATTTGAGGGCTCTGTTTGGCGAGGAAATAGATGAGGGCCCTATTTGGGGAGATATTGATGTGTATCACCATGTTTACCATACACGGAAAATTTAAGTGATCAATAAGTGCAATCCAATGCCGGTTGGAGGAAATTGATGTAAGTTGCCCGTCCGTTTATGTTTTTTAATTTATTAGATTTTACCTAATGCGAGTTTTATTTTGTCTGTTATAGCCACTACCTCCCAGCGAATTGTATATAATGTATTATGTATTATTGTATTATGTATTATTGTATTATGTATTATTGTATTATGTATTATTGTATTATGTATTATTGTATTATGTATTATTGTATTATGTATTATTGTATTATGTATTATTGCATTATGTATTATTGCATTGTGTGTTATTGCATTATGTATTATTGCATTGTGTATTATTGCATTGTGTATTATTGCATTGTGTGTTATTGCATTGTGTGTTATTGCATTGTGTATTATTGCATTGTGTGTTATTGCATTGTGTGTTATTGCATTATGTATTATTGTATTATGTATTATTGTATTATGTATTATTGTATTATGTATTATTGTATTATGTATTATTGTATTATGTATTATTGTATTATGTATTATTGTATTATGTATTATTGCATTATGTATTATTGCATTATGTATTATTGCATTATGTATTATTGCATTATGTATTATTGCATTATGTATTATTGTATTATGTATTATTGTATTATGTATTAAAAAGTATTCAAATTTATCAATATACTTTATTCTTAGACCAACCTCCTTCATTTATAAAATAATATTCCCCGTAATAAAAGTAAACACAGAATAAAGCCGAAAAATTATTTATTCATATAATCTGTATAATTACAAACATTTTTAAATATAGATTACAAAATATTATTCGCTCCTATCCATGAATTGTGCGTAGAATCAAACCCCAACCATTTGACGAAAACTTTATTCCCCTTTCGTTGTAGAACCTTCTCCACTCAGTATACATCGTGATTTTTTACTTTTTGTAGCTCATATTCATAGAACCCGCCAACCAACGATTGTTTTTGCATATCTTGCAAGAGATACGTTACAGGATTTGTTTGTTGAATTTTAATAATTGTGAAAATTTCAGTTGTCCAATTCGGTGTATAACCCTTTGCGAATAAGGTTTTGTATTTACTAACTCGCACGTGATCACCGACCTTGTACTTGGCCGGAGCTGCAATCTTTATGTTAGAATATACGGACGATAAAAGTTTGTCCGCGTGTTCCGGTGTTACGTCGACGGGACGCATTCTAATCGTACGATGCCTTCTATTGTTATAATCTGAGACCAGCGTCGGTAAGACGGTTGTCCACGCATAGCTTCCATTAAGCGTGAACTTTTTCCACATTTCGCTTTTCAACGTCCTATTCCAACGTTCTATTATCGATGCTTTCATTACACTGTGCGTAGAGTAATGATTTATATCGTATTCTTTCATAAGATTTCGGAATTTTGCATTATAAAATTCCTTCCCCTTATCCGTTTGAAGATTTTTTGGTTTTCTTCCATCATTCAAAACGTTTAAAAATGCGTCCGTAACGTTTTTTCCATTTTTCGCTTTCACTGCTACGGCCCAAGCGTATTTAGATAAGACATCGATAACGGTGAGTATGTAATTGTGGCCATTGTTGATTCGCGCATACTGTCGCATCTCTACGAGATCCGCTTGCCAGAGATCATCGTAACCCCGTACAATGACTCGTCTACGTCTAAAGTTACGTTTCGCTGGCGCATGCAACTCGTTGACCAGCTGTATCTTCTCGTCCGTGATATGATTGCTCTTCACCTTCTTCATGTTTGTAAACTAACATCATGCTTTACGAACGTGTCAATTTATAATCAACCCGGCTTCTCGAAGTTCTTCGATTATAGAAACGATCTCGTTGTCATGCCCCGTATGTCCTGCGGATTTCGAGGATACGGGAAGACGTAATCTATCGACGAGCTCGTTTGGGTCATTCCAGTGCACGTAGTCCACTGCGTTATCGTTAGCCACCATATCGAACGGTATCAGATTACCTCCACGTCGCTCGTTCTTAAGCAATTTTGCAATGATATATTTATACTTGTAACCCTTGTTACTTTTCACAAGCCCTGACGAGATATGGCTGCGTCTATGAGCGTTCGACGACTTTAATATTTCCGCGTATTTGTGTAAATCAGCATCGTTGAACAAGGTGTCATCAGGCATTCTCATGAATAGTAATTCGTACAAACCAGTTGTTCCTCTGTACTTCACCCCATTAATAATCACATCGTCGTTTTTGTTTACGTCGGAAACTGAACTTCCAAGCATTAATTTGTTGCGCTGTACGTATACTCCATACACATCATCTATTTTCTTCTCACGATCGGTAAAGAGTAATTGAATGTATTTAGCTGTCAACGGCCCTAAATTTTCCGTGAAATGGCTACGTATGTTTTCGCTAGGGTTGTCCAAAATTCGCTGCATAGAAACATTAAGATTCTCGTCGCTGTCGCCGTACGTTTCAACGGCATGTATCGATTCTTCACGATGAAAATCGGGACGATCTTTCGCCACATCCACCGTCTGTTCACTCGAAGATGTACCAGGTTCGGAATAAATGCGCGCTCTTGCAGTTTGTGCGCTTTGAGGGTTAAGAAAAGGAGTTGACGTCAATTTTTGCGGTTCTTTAATATTCAAAGTTGGGAATGTCGACTCGGATTTTATATCGATCGTGTCTGAATGTGGCGATACCGCTGACATATTCTCGATAATTCGTTCCAGCGGTTCTACCACAGGTCTCAATCGTTTTTCGATGACTCTCTCTTCGTCGATGCTCACTGATTTGATAGCTCTGCGTTTTTTGCGTATAGCATCGCTTGTTTTAGCTATAGCATTCGCAACTTTACTCGATTCTTTAATATTACTATTATCCATTGCAAAGAGAAGACGTCTACTCGCTAAGCGTTCTATCGATGGACTAAATGTTTCAGAAAACGGCAAATTCGTTAAATCCTTTTCTGTAACGGCCATGTTCCATCGAGCTGTCCTTGTCGATTATTACGAAACCATATTTCTGTTCCCAACACTGTGCGCACAATTTACAAAAGTTTTCGTACGACATGTCTGTATTTACATGATCATTATAAATGTGGTGTAGATTCGTGCCATCTTGTTTGAACACGATCAAAAGGTTGGTATTATCGCGAATTAGGTGTTTCGGTATTCTCGCGTAAGTCTGACAGAGATAAAAACAGTCCACGCGCGAGTGCCTACCCATAGCGAAATATTCTCTTATCACGTCTTGCTTGTCGCATGCAACGTCATCGAATATAAACACCGAATCGGGCAGCGCCTCGTTCGGTGGCACGACTTCGGCATTATTTGAAAATGAAAAGTATCCGATTTCAGGAACGTTTGTCAAAATTCGTTCGAGATATTTGTACTTTGGTTGTTGCAATGATTTTGAATATACATATACGTTATTGAATCTTACACCGTTTGGGCTCTCGATCAGACTGATTACAACGTTCGTTTTACCGCAGTTCGATGGACCGCAAATTATACCACGTATCGTATTCGGCAAGAGGGGTCCGTGTCGTCGTCGACGATCGTCCATGCGTGTTGTCCTCTCGTCTAAATCGAGAATAAGGATAGACAGGGGCTGCTTTGCGAAACGCATATCGTCTATATAATAACCATATATTTAATGATTCAGCCTCTTTATAGGTTGCGGAAAAGCTGCTTGTCCGCGTCGTGAACGCGCTTTAACCGCGGCCGTAGACGAGCTTTAACCGCGATTAACCCTTTTTCTCCGCGGCGATAACGCGCTTTAACCGCGATTAACCCTTTTCTCCGCGGCGGCGGCGGCGGCGGGCGGTGGTGGCGGGCGCGCGGAATGTAATTCGTCATCGAGCCATCAAATACGCATCCAAGCAACAACGTGACCGAAAGTCTGTCTCGGCAATGCTCGCTCAATCTGTATCAGATTGCACTCGACACGTGTTTACCTGTAAACATTTCACCCTACCCCTCATGTTAACCGCGTCAGCAAGCCGTCAAAGAGGCATCCAAGCAAAACGTGACCAAAAGTCTGTCTCGACGATGCTCTCTATCTGTACCAGATTGCACATCAACACGTGTCTGCATGTAAACATGGATTTCGCCCTACTCCCTCATGTCTTTGAAATAGAAGATCATTCCTTTTGTATCTCCTACATTGGAATATGAAACACAAACGATACACATACAGTCGTTCTAGGTAAAACAACATTAAGACGCATAAAGTATATTTTTACTAAATAGATTTTATTATTTTACAGTAATGAACAAAATTAATAAATGATATTAGATGTTTCGTGTTTTAAGACAAATGTAACAATTTTTCTTTTTCGGTGGAGGTCCATCTATGTGCGTGTCATCCCCCGGCTGGTTATAATGTTCCATGCACAGCTCTTCATCTTCCTCCTTCCTTTTTTTTAACCACCATTCTTTTAATATCGATACGTTTCTCATAGCACATGCCCCATTGTGCGCGATGCATGCCATATGTTTATCCATCCAGCCATCCTGAATATGCCGGCTCTTGGTTGGCAAATTTGGTAGATCGTCATCTTTGTTCAAAACCTCTATATTGATTGGACTGACTGAAGGATAAAGTTTCTTCAGCCATTTTTCTTTCTCAATGCCCTTGACGTATACGGATCCATGAATACTATCTTTCAAACACGAAGCGGCACACTCTTGAAGGCGTGAATACGGCACGGTACCATCGTCCCATTCAAAACCGTGATGATTTTGCGTCAACCATTTTATTTGTCTTAATTCAGCTTTCGACAATTTTTTCTTAGCAAATGGTGGCGCAAAGATGAAACATTGTACACGATTCCCATTCTGGAAGATGGCAAGTTCCTTTACGAAAAACTCGTTCGTATCGCTTTTGAAGCCTTGAATGTCCACGAATGTTGGTACATTCATTTTGATTAGTTGAATTTGTGGCGAAAAATGACCGCTTTTGCTGCGGAATGATCATATAAACCCTCTTTCACTTAAGAGAGTTTGCGCACTACATTGATCAGTGGATTGTACTGCACGATACGATCGTGAATGATCAAACAGTAAGCGCTAGTATTTTCAGGAACGTTTTCACTACACTCAAAATCGATTCTTACATCGATTGTAGCGCTTTTTATCGATTCGTTCTGATGCGAGCAATCAATGACAACGAATGGGCCGTAGCCGAAAAAGAGTATCTTATCGTATAGAGCTCCGTCATCACCATTACTGCACATTGCTCCGTAATATGACTTTCTGAATTTTGCATACATGTCGTAAAGGACAGAGTATCTATTTTTATTAAAGTCAAGATTCAAATTGTCATTCGGATATGATTCCGAATTTAAATACAATCGAAAATTGGTGAGTTTGCAGTCATCAAATTTGGTGATATGTCTATTGAGCCTATTTTTTTTATCCGTTTGTAATGCAAATATTACATATCGCGGTTTTTCTAATTGCGTAGCTGCTTTAATGCTCCATGTATGTTTAGTGGTTGCTTGTAACATTGGATACTCGTATAAGTCCCAGGAACGGTAACTCATAATTATCGTTTGGCCGTTTTCAAGCATACGCAACAATGAAAGTTTGTGTCTTTCTTCGAGCGTGACATGTGGCATCCTCCACTGTACTTTGTATAGTTGCAGCGTGTATTTTGCACCATCTGTTCCATAAACAGCATTTTTGTCGTCTCGCGATCGAATCAGAATCAATTCATGATGCGCATTAATCACTATTCGTTTGTAATCTTCGCAGAAACCGAGCAGCATATTTAGAGGAACACAAAAGTCAAAATAGCCTCCTGCATTGGGTATGTCTATCCAACCAGCGTTTTCAAGCATTTTTGATTTTGTCGTTGTCAACGATACTCCATTTTTTATCATGGTTGTTATTCCAACGTTTTTACAACGATCGATCTCCACGCCGTTTAATTCATATCGAATTTCATCAAACATAAATGCTGCGCAATTCATTTCTAGTCCAACTGAAGTTCCTGCAACATTCTCATCGTTGAGAATGAGTTTTCCTTCGACGTAAAGGTAACTCTCACTAGGAAACGTGTACAAATCTTGTTGTTGAATGGGAATTCGTATTTCATCATTGTTTCCGAACGTTGTGTTGGCGTATGGGCTGTAACTATGTAATTCGATCTTTGTAATTCGATCGTCAGAAATCGGTAAACTGGCAATGTTCAATGGGTCCATCATTTTCGTTTCTTAATCACAAAACCCAACGATTGCAAAAATTGCGCGTTTTTGTCGCTCAAATCTTGCGATGTGTTCAGTTTGGAGATATTGTCCTTACTAAATGATTGTAAAGAGTCATCACCGTTTAATACATGATTATTATTCCTGCAACCGTGGTAATTGCTGCTGCTGCTGCAAGTACAATTTGTGCGTTTGTGATTGAAGTTCTGATTCCATCCATTTTCTAACGATCTTTTTAGCAACTCGTTCGACGGGGTGCCCAATAATGCATTCGGCGGATTGTTGATCGGTTGAGTTTTAGCATCTGTGTACAACAGCATTATTTCTAGTAATGTTTGGCATAAGTGCTGCTTGTTCTCTTGAAAGGCGATTAAATGAACGGATATTTAACGTATATTAAACGGTCACGTCGTCGGAGCGTTCGACGATGTGCTCTTGCGATGTGTCCGATTTGGATATATTCCCTCTACTGAATGATTGTATAATTGTTATCGTTTTTACATCATTATCCTTACTGTAGCTGCCGTAAAATGTTCAGCATGCCGTTCGAGCTGTTCAGCGAGCCGTTCGAGCCGTTCGAGCCGTTCAACGGAAAGCCGTTCGAGCCGTTCAGCGGGCCGTTCGAGCCATTCAGCGGGCCGTTCGAGCCGTTCAACGAGACGTTCGAGCCGTTCGAGCCGTTCAACGGAAAGCCGTTCGAGCCGTTCAGCGGGCCGTTCGAGCCGTTCAGCGGGCCGTTCGAGCCGTTCAACCGCAAGCCGTTCGAGCCGTTCGCAGGCCGTTCGAGTCGTTCAACGGCAAGCCGTTTGAGCCGTTCAACGAGCCGTTCGCGGGCCGTTCGAGCCGTTCGAACCGTTCGCTGGCCGTTCGAGCCGATCGAGCCGTTCAACAGGCCATTGATTATTATGTTTATATTCATGTTATTTTTTACACCGCCTAATATGATGCCTCACTGTCACTTCTTCTCCACGGAAATTTATCAGATTATCATTTTGATCAGTAATGCGTATACTACGGTGATCAATGGTTCTCACGATAACTGGAAGATAAATGACGTTCGTAGGACTTTCCGAAATTTTATATCCTGGTGGCACGCACGGTGAAAACTCATGAATGGTATGAACACATTGACCATTGCTATACGCGCCAGTCGTAATATTACATTCGATCCTCAGCACATTTACTTTCATAATATTTACGGGTATATCCGACTCGTGCCATTGCCCCGGTGGTAATATTCGATATGTAGGAAACCCGAGAAGCGATCATATATTATTTGGTTTGGTAAAATTGATTGTGTAATCACTATATATTTCACTTTTCAAAGTGCTGTTATTTGCACGAAATAAAATGATTTTTGTCTTGTCCATTATTTTCTCTTGCAAGTATTTATTTAGCGCTTCGAGTTCGTACGAACCATCCGGTATCGTGATCTCACCATCGGCATCAAAGTAAAATTTATTGTTTGTAAAGTCAACGTTCGGTATTGTAGCCTAGTAGCCTAAAGCTACTAATTCGCCATCGATGATTGAATTTCGATCGTAAATGTGGCTCTCTTTAATATACTGAACAACTTCCGCATGCACTTTTACATCCCCGTATCCCCGAACTAATGTTACAAACTCTTTAAATTTTTGCTCCACCGAATACAGTGTATCGTATAATGCATTATGCATTTCAATTATACAATCATTTAAAATTATCATTTTCTCAAACGTTTTCCTCATCATACACATATATATATCTTTGTTGAACAATTTAACAACTTTTTCACCATATAGCACTCCAAATTCAACGCCTACATCGTTAAAGTTAATATTGTCACGTGTATCTGTTGCATCTTCAAAGAAGCTGCGCACGTTGTCTGCTTCAGCTACAATCAGTGACCACGTAACTATGCTCAGCTCCAGCTGGTTGTTGCGGTTGTCCGATAATATGAGTTGGAGATAAAACTTGTTGCCGAATATATTTATTCCAATTTCCAAATGCTTCGTACAAGAATCTGTCAACGGATATTTTCGACCCAAAATTTGACATGGTTGTTGGGGTTTGATTCTAGAACAAATAAACGCCATTTAAGTATGTTATTAGAACAAAGAAATACCTTATTCCAGCTTTAAATGGAATATGTTTCGAACACTTACTTTACATCATCCTGATGTTTTGTTATTTTTCTGCGTGTCTCATCTTCGATAGAACTTGGGTGTTTCCTTTTGCAAAAAATCTCCTTGAAACTTTGAGAATACATATTTCACTTTTCACAATACAATCTCGCGAACGATGCACTTGCGGTGATGGTCAATTTGGTTTTGAGTATGCTTGAAACTTTAGCAAAACCCCTACCTTCTATAGTCACAAATTGCAACGTCAGATTTGCTGCGACAACAAAAAACCTCATTTTCAGAGACGTAGAAAAATTCCGTTTAAGGTGGGAGGGGGTCTTGTGGTTGTCTTCCGATAAGAAGAAATAGTTCCAGGGGGATGGGGGTCTCATAGGTGTCGAATTTCAGTTCAAGGTCATGAGGGGTGCGGTGGAGGCGTTATAGGTGACGCCAAAAATAGATTTTATCTCAAGGTCATGGGGTGGGGGGTCTCGTGGGTGTCAAATTTCAGTTCAAGGTCATGGAGTGTTATAGGTGACGCCAAAAATAGTGCAAGGTCAAAAGGGTGCTACGCCGGTTCTAATCCACTTGCGTCAGCATTTTTTTTGCTGACTCAGCATAAATTTGACACCCTCAGCAGAAATATGATACCCCCCCCACCCCACCCCACCCCCGAAGGTATCAAATTTCAGTTCAAAGCGGGGGTGGGGGTGGGGGTGGGGGGGTATCATATTTCTGCTGAGGGTGTCAAATTTATGCTGAGTCAGCAAAAAAAATGCTGACGCAAGTGAATTAGAACCGGCCTAGCCCCACTACTCACCTCCGAGGCTCGCTCGCACCAATGGTATATCTGAGCAGGTATTAGGTTATTTTGTATATTAGTATATTCGTTGATATAAAGGTTCAGGATATCGTCCGGAATCTCATGGTGATAGTTAACCGTTATAGCATCTTTGGTATTGAGCTCAGGGAGGGGAGACGGTTCCCGCGAAGTGGGACCTGGAGCTCCGACTTCGTCTCCCGATTCGGTCGTTAGGTCGATAAGTTCCGGTGACGGAGGATCCTGACGGATGGTCGGGGCCTCAGACAACGGCGAGTAGCACGGCTCGTCTAGGTTGGTGGACGAGCTTGGAGGCGGAGCGTCCAGCTCTCTTATCAGCTCGCGCACGCGGCGTTTATAGGCGGCTCGAGCTCGGTGTTTAGCCCCGCCGCGGCGTGTCCTTTTATTGGGGCGCTTAGTGCGCTTAAACTACACAGACCGCAACGTGTAATGGAATAAATCGTAAATAAATGAGCTAGTCATAAATCATCTAGTTACTCACTCGATTCTTACTCATCGCACGATATTAGCGCAATAGTGGCGTTGTACAGACGACGGTGCGCCTCCTGCGAGCGCTACCAATTCCAGGGTGAAAAGCCGGGGCGACTCCTGTGAGCGCTGCCAGGCAGGTGATAGAGGCCGGTGCGACTCCTGCGAGCGCAGCCAGGTTAGACTGTAAAAGCCGGAGCGACTCCTTTGTGCGCTGCCAGGCGGATGGAATAGTATAGAAATTGAATAAGAATGAAGTAGTGGATATAATAAAATAATAATTGAAGTACGTCGGGCCTTATTGTAGAGCACTGTAAGTAATCGGAATCGATTTAAAGGAGGGTAGTAGTCGCGAATAATTTAGGGTGTGCAAGATTCCGTACGTAGGACTGGAGGCGGAGATGTATGGTCGGAATAAAATTCACAGAGTACTATAATGGATAATTAATATAATGTAACGACTTACATATGGTTATAAGATGGTGAGACTCGTAGAGAACTACTGTAGATGGTAGTAATCGCGAATAATTTAGGGTGTGCAAGATTCCGTACGTAGGACTGGAGGCGGAGATGTATGGTCGGAATAAAATTCACAGAGTACTATAATGGATAATTAATATAATGTAACGACTTACATATGGTTATAAGATGGTGAGACTCGTAGAGAACTACTGTAGATCACTTTTTAGGCTTGATGTGCACGAGACGAACGGCTCTGGTAAGACTACCGAGAGTGGGCCCTGGGCCCTCTATTTGTATTAGAAGGGATGCTGAGGTAAATAACTTATGGGCTTATCGGCCGTCAGCGTTCTCAGAGCTGGTCATCTTCTGGTGCTAACTCATCAGCTATCACACGAGTTTATTAGTGGCAGACGTTACTTGAGGAGCATGAGAGCGGATGTTGATTATACATAAGAAAATTCTAGGTGCTCTTCTCAGGGTTCTCTATCTACAGTGGTTCCCTTTACAAAGGTGAGTATAATGTGGCAGAGCTACCCAATATCAGTGAGTGCATCTGTATATATATATAATGTTATATCAAAGGTAAGTATACGTGTATATACGTGTAAAGCGTGGTTAATAATAGAGAAATATAAGTATAATATAACGATTAATATATGGGTGCGCGAGGAAAAAAGGTTTGTACCGGGGGGTGTATTAGTATGTAACACCTCCCTCCCCGGGAGAAATAAATTTTGGGCACTATGTCCAAAATTTATTTCCCATATGAGAAGAAAATGTTATTCTAGTCGCTTTAAAGTCGCACACTCACTCCGAACAATATATTTTCAATTTCTGTAGATTGATCGCTGTTGACGAGGGACCGGCGTCTTCTAGATCAGGCTCACTGGGCTCACTATGTTTTGTTGGTGTTGCTGTTGTGGTTGCTGCTGCTGTTGTGTCCCGTGATGGACTGCGACTCAGGTGGATAAGGAGATGCGTGATGGATGAGAATATCGCACCCAGTATATGGAGACTACAGCCATATACCGAGTGTAACGTGTATCCGTTTATTAAGGTGTCTATTAATGCTTTAAGAAATTTGAAGATAATGAAGAGTGCGAGAATTGCAGCGCTTATTGATCCAAATTCAGTGAATCCATTCCATATCTTGCCAATTGCGGATTTTGCTATCTTTTCTATAGAATGCTCGTCGAGCAGATCGACGAATGAGATGGAGCTTGATGATATACCCGAGTTGGTGACTCCTCGTGCGATTTCATGGATGACGGCAGGTTTTTCAGCAGGAAACATAATGTGATCACGTAGACGTTGTAGTTCTGATTGCGAATAAATGCCGCTAGTAGCTAGTGACGTTGGCGTTAAATAATTCCAATTTAATTGAGAAATTGGTTTTGTTTTCTGCGGAGCTGCGGTGATCAGTGGGGACGGTGTTAGTTTAACCCACTGTTCATCTACCTTGTAGATCGTTGGTAGCAATGGGTTGCATTGACGTTTGGTGCCAAATCTCGTCGGAATTCTTGTTTTTGGTGCCAGGAAGTAGGTTTCGTTGTTGTGTATCACTGGTAATTCATTGTAGCATTCCTCAGTCTTCGCTACCTTATCAAAGGCGCGGCCCGGTGTATCTGTGATAACCATCGGTTGCCTTGTTTTTACACGCGTCAATTTCTTTAGTTGGCAAATTTTGCAAGACTGGACGTATTGTTGAACTTGATTTTTCATACCGGGCCAAGTATATTTTTGGCGAATTCTTTCTAGCGTTTTTATAATTCCTTTGTGTCCGTTAATTACAGAATCATGAGTTTCAGCTATAATTTTCTGTCTTTGGTCAGTTGGAGGAACTCGAATACTGCCCAAGCAATACGTAACTATAATACGATAATCTTTCAACAATTCTCTTAATCTCTTATCTACGAGATACCAGGAAACATCTCCAAGGGAATGAGATTCTCTAATCGAAAAGCTTTTGAGATCGAGTTCGTCCAACACGGACTTAATAATACGTAACCCGGTGAGTGCTTGAGTTGTTGTTATCGGTGCTGTCGGTCTTTCCTGTATTGGGACCGATATAATATAATGATTGCCGTTAGGTTTTACGTTGGGTGTATCCGGAAGAATGTCAGTGGGATCAGGAAGTAACCCCGCTGCTTGTAGTTCTTTAGCGCCTTCGCACGCCGGTGTGCCCTGATGAGTCAAAAATACGACAAGGTTATCCTTTTGGAGGATTAGTGGTTCCTTCGTACGAGTAAGTTTTAAAACTTCGAGCTCTGATGCAGGATCGAACAATGACTCATCTGATTCGGGTTCAGTCGCGGTATCAGTGGATTCGGATGAGTCTCGATCCTCTTCCTCGTCTTCTATATTATCACGAGGTGGCTGGTCTTCGGGTTGGTAGTCATTTGAGGTTGATGGGCCTGGCTGTGTTTCCATGGATATATCAGGTTCTGTAGTTTGTCTTAGTTCTTTCTCGGGTGGTTCGAGAGACGTTGGTGATTCTGGACGTTTCCTTTTGTTAGGATTTCGATGGGATTCTGGAGATGGAGTCAAAGGTCTTGGTTCACAGTTTAATGGGTGTAATACGTCGTCGTCTGATGGAGATACGTCGATTGGTAGTATCCGTGGTTCTGGGGGATTGCGGGATAAAGCGTCCGCATTGAGATTGGTGATTCCTTGCCGATAACAAACCTCATATTCGTATTCGGATAACTTTAGTTTCCATTTCCAGAGCCTAGATGTCGGGTCTTTGATGTTATTCAGCCATACTAGGGGCTTATGATCGGTGACTACCTTAAACCTCCTTCCATATAAGTAGAGTCTGAAATGGTTGATGCTGTACACTACTGCCAAACACTCCTTTTCAATAGTCGAATACTTTTGTTCGTGCGGGTTGAGAACTCTCGACGTGTACGCGATGGGGAGGTCTTTTCCTAACTCTCCCCGGCTCAGGATACCACCTATTGCGTAGCCAGATGCATCGGTTGTTAAAATAAAAGGTCTAGTGAAGTCGGGAAACTGTAGGATGGGTGCCTTACATAGTGTATCGCGTAGGGTATCAAAGGCCTTTTGCTGGTTTTCTGTCCATTTAAATGGTCTGTCCTTCTTTAATAGATCTGTTAATGATTTTGCAATTTTGGAGTAGTTCTTTATAAATCTTCTATAGTATCCGGTGAGACCTAGGAACTGTTTAATTTGTTTTGGATTCTTGGGTAGTGGGAATTGTCGTACCGCTTCCAGCTTTTTAGGGTCGGGTTTTACACCATCTTCACCCAGGATGTGTCCTAAATATGCGACCTCTTTTCTTAAAAATTCGCATTTATTGGGTTGGAGTTTGACGTTTCCTTCTTTTAATCGTTCCATAAGTCTCGTAAATTTAATTTGGTGTTCCTGGAGTGAAGAGGCATAGACGACGAAGTCGTCCATGTATATGAACAGTTCCCAGCCCTGAAGGCCGGTAAGTAAGTTATTCATATATCTTTGGAAAGTCGCTGGGGCGTTTTTCAGTCCAAACGGCATACGCGTAAACTCGTAGTGACCATACGGCGTTGAAAATGCGGTTTTTGGGGCGTCTCGCTCGTCCATAGGTATTTGGTGAAAACCAGAGGCTAAATCCAAAACGCTGAAATACTTTGCTCCACCAACTTGGTCGAGAATTTCGGTGATGTTTGGTAGTGGGTAGGCGTCTCCCACAGTTCTTTCGTTCAATGCCCTAAAATCAATTACAACCCTCCACCTTTTCTTCCCAGTGGAATCGGGTTTTTGGGGCACAATCCAAATGGGTGAATTATATGGTGATGTTGATGGTTTTACTATGCCATCACGTATTAACTCCTGGACTTGACGGTTTATTTCTTCTTTGTGGATTATTGGAAACCGATATTGCTTAGAGTTAATCGGTATGTCGTCAGTAGTTTCGATGCGGTGTTTAACACCTTTTGTATGAGAGAGTGGCTCGCCTGGTAAGTGAAAACATTCTGGGTAGTTCCTTATTAAGTTAATAACGTGATCCCTCTCTTCAGGGTTCAAATGTTCCAGACGCAGTTGTTCTAGGATCAGGTCGATTCTCGTAGTTCCGTCTGCTTCTGGTCGGGTGTTGCAAGTGTTAACATAAGACGTTGGCTGATCTATAGTGGTGTATGGAATCGACTCAACGACCGGTACCTCGACAGTTTCGTCCTTGGTAGTTGTGTTGTAGCACAGTACATGTGTACAACCTTGGTTATTTGTAACAGCACAGCGCCCGAAAAAGACACCCTTTTTAAAAGTGTACAGTTCGATGTACCCCGTTTTCTCATTCGGGTGTAGCACATATATATTTATTGGAGTTACGGACCTTCGTTTCAATGTAATAACGTTGTGAGTGTAAAAAGGGATGGTCCACTCGTTCCATCTGATTGTTTTATTCGAATAATCGACCTTTGCTGCATGGTCATGAAGAAAATCAGCTCCTAAGATCCCATCGTGGGAAATGCTAAAATCGTCTTGTACGACGTGGAATGGGACTGAGTACCCGAGTATGCGAAGAATGACTCGTCCTAGCGTCGGGGCTAACCCTTGACCGATTCCCCTAAGGGCTGGTCGTACGCCGGTGTCGAGGTGTATTGTAGATAGGAGTGCTGATTTCTTGATAAGACTTATTTCAGATCCTGAATCGATCATAAAGTGAGTGGTCCGTACTGTATCGGGCGTGCTGAGTTTAATCGATGGTACCGTGTTGAAATTGATATTGTTAACGTTTATTCTTTGAATAACGAGGTCAATATTCCCTCGTCTGGCGGAAGGACTTCCTCTTCCGGTTCCTCTCCCTCGGATTGTGATTTCCTCATTTCGGTCCTGGGGCTTTCCTTGTTGTTTCCTTTCAAGATTGCGTATGTCCCGCGGTTTTGTACTGGCGGGTCCCGTTCCGCGCGGTCCGGTGACGGGCCTGTCCGGTTTCCCTGAGGTGCCTGGTTCCGTTCGTATTCCTTGCGGGCTTTTAATTTCCGACATTCCTCGATGGTGTGACCGGGAGTTTTGCAGTAACGGCATGATTTTTCGAGTGGTCTGTTCCCAGAGTAGTTGTCATTACTAGGTCTACGTTCGTTGGGATTGCCGTATCTTGGATTGCACGAAGTGCTGCTTCTGTAGTTGTTATTGTCGTTGCGAGGAGTAGATCGATTTGGTGCGTACCCTCCGGGTTTCGGAGGGGTGGGACGGGTTTCCTCTGGAGACGGGGGGTTCAGAATACGTCTCCAGCCACCTTGGCTTGTCGTAAAAGGCGACTAAAAAGGAACCGCGCGCGAAGCCCCTTCAGGTAGAGAACGACGTGCCCGTCGTACACGAACGCGGCTCGTCCGCAACCCTTCAGATATCGGCCGATGGCTGACCCGCTGACCCAGTTCCGGCCACTACCTGCAAGCGGGTGACGCGGCCCGTGCGTCGCCCGTTTGCACACGCCCCCCATCCACCCAACGAGACGCTTAAATCCCACAGCTCTCACGCCGGTTCTGAAATCCAAACTCCAAACCAAAAATTAGTATACGCTTATCGCCCGAATATCTACATTCCCCTTTTTTGTCAAATTTTGAAGACAATTTGAATCAACTTTATCCCGCGAAAATCGTATCTAACTACCTCTAGATCTAAGGTAACCTCCATGACAATTTTAAAGCCAGTTCCGACACATACCAATTTTCAATTATAATCTTAACGCGGTCTGCAGCTACAAATCACCAATTCCAGCCTTCTGATAATTCTCAGCCTTGATAAACCTTGATCTTTAACACATTTTCAAATTACATTTTATTGATTCAATTTAAATATAATTTTCGCGCGCGCAATGTTCAATCAGCAACCTCGAATCCTGAACGTATTATGCTCGCGTCTCGGCCCTCCTCCGGTTTTCTGATTCGCGGCCTCTTCTTTGATCCTCTGCGCTCGCTCCTCGCAGCATCCCAAGCCCGAATGGCCCCTCTCGCTATACCCGTTGGCAGTGGATCGAGACTGGCCGGCCTGATTCCTCCTCGCGCTGACCGATTCTCGGCGAACCTCGACCCCATCTTCTCTATCTCTTGGACCCTCCTGCTGCGCGTTATCTATACAGCTCACGTTATATGACACCCCTGCACACCCGCTACACTCTGGTAACCAGGCACGGGTTCCCCCCTGCATGTTTATGCGCCCTAGCGCACCCTTACATATATACTTTGTTGGCGACGCTCCACGAGAACGGTAAATTTCGGCCTCTTTATCTACTCATTGTTTTCACTCTCCTTCGTCTCCTCTTGACCACTCGGGCAGGCCTTCATGTTTATGCCACTGCCCTACTCTGCTTTACTGCTCCACTGTACTCACTCTATTATTCCTCTATTATTCCCGGCAAACACGCACCGATCTTACCCTACGACGCCTCCTTCTGCGCCTTCCTCCTCATTGCCCGTTTACTGCTCGCCACCTACCTTTTCACCTACCTTACCCGACACCTGGTACAGCTTAACTCCAAATTCACCGTATGCCGCTTTACAAAACCTTTCGCTTTCAGCTATTTTTCGTTGTTCTTTACCGTTCCCTATTTCTTATTCCCACATTTATTTTCTATTTTATGTCTTTATTTCTTTACTATCTCCACATTTACATTTTGTCCAGGATTCGCACCCATTTTACTGTTCACATCTGCTCCTACTTTAAAGCTTTCAGCCCCTGTGCATAAGCTAGGCCCAAGATCTTGAAATCCCTTCGATTTTAAATATAATTTACCACGATCCCCCATTCAGCCTGCGCACAAATCTAACTTTGAAAGAAGCATCAATTCACCTTCATCACACCACCCCTAGGCTACGATTCTCACGTTCAGCCACACCCCCAACCTCAAACAAACCAAATCATAACTTTGAATTCCTCATGAGCCCTAAGTCTATTAACAACGCAATTTCATAATTCATAATTCTAAAGCAAAAGCTCAACTCGTTGCTGATCTTTTAACCTGGAAACTCCCAACCTCCATGTACTCCCTGTGGAAAGAGCACATTTCACCAATCTAACGAGTACTGCATTTCTCGCGCTGTACAACCCATAACCGGTGATCTTAGATCTCGGGCGCATTTTGCCTGCGACTCGGCTCCCTTGGCCTCTTGTTTATTTATTAAATGAATAAATTTAATCTCCCCTGGAGACGGGGGGTTTCAGAATACGTCCCCAGCCTCCTCGGCTTGTCGTTAAAGGCGGCTAAAAGAAACCGCGCGCGAAGCCCCTCCAGGCAGACAACGACGTACCCGTCGTACACGAACGCGGTCTGTCCGCAACCCTTTGGATATCGGCCAATGGCTGACCCACTGACCCAGTTCTGGTCACTACCTGCGAGCGGGCGACGCAATCCGTGTATCGCCCGTTTGCACGCGACTCTCATCCACTCAACGAGACGTTAAAACTCACAGCTCTCACGCCGGTCCGAAAATTCAACCTGAAAACCTAATCAATATATGCTTTATCGCCCGAATACCTACTTCTCCCTTAAAATTTTGGGAACAATCTGTATCAACCCTGCCTCGCGAAAATCGTATTCAATTACCTCTAGATTTAATTTGCATTCAATCTTCATGACAATTTTAAAGCTAGTTTCGATATATATCAACTCTCATCTATTATTCCAACATGGTTTACAACTACAAATCATCAATTCTAGCCTCCTGATAATCCCCAGATTCTGATAAATTTTGAACTTTACACTTTCCAAACTACATTCTATTAATTTAATTAAAATTCTAATTTCCCGTGCGTGCGATTTCCAATCAGCGACCTCGAATCCCGGACGTATTATGCCCGCGTCTCGGCTCTCCTTCGGTTTCTGGCTCACGACTTCTTCTTTGATCCCCTGCGCTCGCTCCTCGCAGCATCCCAAGCTTGAACGGTCCCTCCCGCTGCACCTGTCGGGCAATGAATTGAGCCCGGCCGGCCTGATTCTTCCTCTCGCCGGCCGTCCCTCGGCGAACCACGATCCTATCGATCCTATCTTCCCTATCTCTTGATCCTCCTGCTGTGGGTTATCTTCACAGCTCACCTTATGCGACACCCCTACACACCCGATTCACCCTAGCGACCAGGCACGGGGTCCCCCCTTGCATGCTCTCGCGCCCTAGCGCGCCCCTACGTATATACCTTTTGTTGGCAACGCTCCACGGGAACGGTAAAACTTCGACCTCTTTATCTCCGCATTGTTTTCATTCTCCTTTGTCTCCTCCTGGCCGTCTGGGCAGGTCTCTATGTTCACGCTACTGCCCTACTCTGCTTTACTGCTTCACTGTACTCACCCTATTATCCCTCTATTATCCTCGGCAAACTCGTACCGATCTTACCCTATGACGCCTCCTCTAGCACCTTCCTCCTCATTGCTCGTTTACTGCCCACCATCTACTTTATCACCTACCCTACCCGACACCTGGTTTAGCTTAACTCCAAATTCACCGTATGCCGCTTTTCAAAACCTTTCGCTTTCAGCTGTTTCTCGTTGTTCTTTACCGCTCCCTATTTTCTATTCCCTCATTTACTTCTATTTTATGTTTTTATTTCTTTACTATTTCCACATTTATATTCTGCTTAGGATTCGCACCCATTTTTCTGTCCACATCTGCTCCTGCTTCAAAGCTTTCAGCCCCTAGGTATAAGCTAGGCCCAAGGTTCTGAAATCCCTTTGATTTTGAATATAATTTTCCACGATTGCCCATTTAGCCTACGCACGAATTTAACTTGAAACAAGCATCAATCCACCTCCAGCACACCCCCAAAATTCCACCTCAGTACTCCTAGGCTACGATTCTCACGTTCAGCCACGCTCCCAACATCAAAACTAAGCAAAGTCTCAACTCCGAATCCCCCACGAGTCGTATGTCTATGAACAACGTAATTCCATAAATCATAATCCTAAAGCAAAAGCTCAATTCGCTGCTGATCTTGAAACCCTAGAAAATCCCAACCTTCATGTACTCCCTGTGACAGAACACATTTCACCAATCTAACGAGAACTGCATTTCTCGCGCTGTACAACCCATAACCGGTGATCTTAGATCTCGGACGCATCTTGTCTGCGTCCCGGCTCCCTTGGCCTCTTGTTTATTAAAGTGTCGAATTAAATCTCCCCTGGAGACGGGGAGTTCAGAATACGTCTCCAGCCACCTTGGCTTGTCGTAAAAGGCGACTAAAAGGAACCGCGCGCGAAGCCCCTTCAGGTAGAGAACGACGTGCCCGTCGTACACGAACGCGGCTCGCCCGCAACCCTTCGGATGTCGGCCGATGGCTGACTCATTGACCTAGTTCTGGCCACTACCTGCGAGCGGGTGACGCAATCCGTGCATCGCCCGTTCGCGCGCGACTCCCATCCACCCAACGGGACGCTAAAACTTCACAGCCCTCACGCCGGTTCTAAAATTCAAGCTTTGAAAACCAATTAATTTACGCTTTATCGCCCGAATACCTACTTCTCCCTTTGATAGAATTTTGGAAACAACCCGTATCGCGAAAACCATTTTTAATTACCTCTAGATCTAATTTCCATTTTATCGTCATGACAATTTTAGAGTCAGTTACGATACATATCAATTCTCATTCATAATTTCAACGTGGTTTTCAACCACAAATCATCAATTCTAGCCTCCTGATAATTTCCAGATTCTGATAATTTTGAGCTTTATTACACTTTTCCAATTTCAAATTACATTTTATTAATTTAATTAAAATTTTAATTTTTCGCACGCGCGATTTCCAAACAGCGATCTTGAATCCCGGATTGTGCTCGCGTCTCGGCTCTCCTCCGGTTGCTGAATTCGCGGCTTCTTCTTTGATCCTCTGCGCTCGCTCCTCGCAGCATACCGGGCTTGAATGGTCCCTCTCGCTGTGCCCGTTGGCAGTGGATCGAGACCGGCCGGCCTGATCCTTCTCCTCGCCGGACGACTCGAGCCTACCGAGTGCTACCGCGTGCTCTCGCATGAGCATCCCCTCGTTCGAAAACTTTTCGCGTCCTCTTCCACGCTCGGAATTCGCTCATCGAGAGATTTAGCTCACCCAAATGTGTGTTGCGGTCGAAGGTGTCCAAGCGACACGGGCATCCCCCATTCGCGGGCTCTCACGAGCACTCCCTCGTTTACGCGTTACTCTTCGCACCCTCTCCTTCATCTGGAATTCGCCCACCGGATGGTTCAGCTCACTCTCACGAGTGCTGCTGTCACTGGTGTCCAGGCGACCCGGAACCCTCGCGCACCGACATTCCTCCGATCACGCGATACCTTACGTTTCCATCCCTGAATCCGGATTTCGCCCATCAAGAGGACAGCTCACTTAACCCGGTGCTGCTGCGATCCGGCCTTACCTGCCGCGAGCTCACACGACCTTCCCACGGAGACGAATTACCTTACGCGCTCTATCCTTAACCTGGAACTCGCCCATCGACCCAAAATTGTGTTGTGGCTGCAGATGTCCAGGCGATCCAGGTCGGTTCGGTACGCGTTTTAAAGGGCATTGTTGTGCGTTGGCAATGCTCTTTCGCGAGTTCACCTATGCTTGGTATTTGCCCATTAAGAGACTTAGCTGGCCCAAATGTGCGTAGCGGTCGCTGGTGTCCAGGCAACCCAAGCTTTCCTTTCGCTCGCTCTCATGCGTGCATTCCCCAGTGCGCGTAACCCATTCCAGGCCTGAAATCCGCTCATCGAGAGGCTTAGCTCACCCAAATGTGTGAAGCGGTCGCTGGTGTCCAGGCTGCTCAGGTTCTCCTTTTCTCGCAATTTTGCGAGTTCTCCTGCGTTTTCGCGACCTCTCCCAGGCTGAAATTCGCCCATTGAGAGGCGTATCTCGCCCAAATGTGCGTTGCGGCCTCTGATGACCAAGCGGTTCAGCTTATCCCATCCATTTCCTGCGTAGCAAACACACGGATAGGGAAAAACAACTCTACAAGGATAATTTTACACTGTCGGCGGTGTGTACGCACAGCGGCTGCAGGGTGCCCAGCTAATGCACTCTGTACCTTCTGTGGCTAAATGAAATCACCGTCGGCCAAAACGAGCCTGTGTCATGAGCGGAGGTGCGCTGGGATTTATCCGCGACGTTCTCGGGCGACTGAACGCCTTTAGGTCGTCCGAGTCGGTCGATGGGTAAGCAACATCGTGGCTACACAGTATGCTCTCCATCAAAGCCCTTTGAGGTTGCCGGAGGTATCTGTGGCCGATACGGAGCAAGTTTTTAGTGGGTATTGGGGTACTGTAACGATTCAACTCAGGGAAACTTGTTTTGGTATGTACCTTTGAGTCCTACACTGCCCGAGACCACTCCTAACCCGACGGGTCCCTCGCGTATATAAATGTATTTTCTTGCTGTCAAAATAGAAAAAAAAAGGTTAGGTTAGGTTAGGTTAGGTTCCACGGACCTGGCCAAGTGTACTCGCTGGGCGGGGAGGTAATACCCCGACGTGGCGCGTCCCCAGGTGACGGATAGGGGAATGCTCGCCATGCACTTTTCGGAGCGCATGGAGGGTAGGAGCGATAGCTCCCGCGAACCAAACACCAAGGGAAGGAAAGCCCATTAAAATCTCCCCTGTGACTGGGCGATAGAATACAGACAAGGTTATCCCTGCCTGTCGTACAAGGCGACTGAAAGGGGGACGATCGCTGCCGCTGGAATAGCCTCAATGAGGACTTGGGGCGATGCCGGCGGGGTCCTTGGGCTACGGCCTTTGGACTCTGGAAGGTACTACCATGCCGGTAAGGTCCAGGGCTGAAAGGCGATGAAGGTTGCAGCGGCGTCGTTGAGTTCTCCAGGGGCCAGGCTGCGTGGCAGTCTGGTGCGGGTAGCGAACCCGGAGTGCCCTAGCAATTATACCGTAATCCAGTGGTCACGTTTCGCTGGAACGGTAGGCTCGCCTTAACCGGCCGGCCTGCGAGGATGACAATCTCTTCAAAAAACGCTAGCCCCAAGCTGCAGCACGCGGTGAGGAGGGTGCCCCTGGAGTTAGCACCAGGGGTGGCTGGTGGGTGCACCAGTCGCTAGCGACCAACCCCGGGGTACCTGGCGACCCCCCGCGTATATCTGCCTTACCCAGCTAAGGCGGCTCTGTCTGGGCGGACCTAGGATCCGACCTACTCGTGGGACGAACCTGGAAAATTCTACAAACCAAAAACAACACGCAGGACGGGACGAAACGATGATAAACCAGGCAAGGGAACCTGACACGGTCAGGTCGGCGAGGGATGAGGAGACGGCGCAGCCGGGGCCCAGTAGTGCCGCGGCTCCCGCTCGGGCCGGAAGGGCGCGACCCATGTCGGCGGGATCCACCAGGGGCAGCAGGGCTTCTTCTGCTGCCTCTGATAGGGGATTCTGGCGACAGCCGGTTGACAGCGAGGAGTCGGATGGGTCGGTGATCTCGGTGCCGCCCACGACCTCCAGCACCGCGGCTGCGGCAAAGAGGGGACGCCCCCATACATCGGGGGACTACGCGGCCCTTGCCGCGAAGAAAGAAGAATTCCTGCGCCGACAGCGGGAGGAGATGGAGCTCCAGGCAACTAGGGAGCTACTGGACGTCGGCGCGGCCCCCCGCCAGCCAAGCCGTACGGCCCTGAAGCTGAGAGAGACGGAGGAAATTGCGCGGGAGGTGCGCCACTTCCCCTCGCCAGACCTTGTGGCGCGCGCCATGGAGGGCACCGTAAAGGTCGAGAAGGTCGCGGAGTGCTCCAAAAACCTGAAGGGCACGTCTGTCCGTGCCCTCTGGGAGGCATCCCGCGACGTGGAGGCGGTCGTAAACGAGCTGGGGCTGAGGGCCGCGCGGCTCCGCGACGACCACGAAACGGAGGAGCTCAGGGCCCTATTACAGCTCCGCAACGCCAAAATAGCGTCACAAGGGGAGGAGATTGCGACGCTGCGGCGGGAGCTGGAGGCTCTGCGCGAGAGGCCCCAGGCGGTAGAAGCCCCGGCCGCCCCTGGCTCCAGGAAGGCGTCGCGGCCGGCGTCCCAGCTGGAGCAGGAGGCCCGGCCGAAGAGGAACTGTCGGAGGGCTACCACGTTGGAGGAGACAGAGGACCCCGCCCTAGGCAGCGGTGTCCCTGCGGGGTTGATCGTTCGGATCGCTGCTTCAACTGCGGCGATCTGGACCATCGAGCCAGTGGCTGCTACAGCCCCGCCGCGGTGCCCCCTGTGCACCGATTCAGGGCGGCCCGCGTGGCACAGGATGGGGACCAGAGGATGCCCGTCGGTCTCCGCGAAGAAAGGGCGGAAGAAGTCCGCCAAAAAGACGAGCGCGAAGCAGTCCCCGGCTGCATCGCCCACTGGGGTAGCGGGCCCCAGCAACGCAGGAGCAGCTGTGGAAGCATCGGTGGAGCCGGCGCGCAATGGGGCCTAAGGGTCCTTTCCTGCAGGCGAACATCAACCACTCGGCCGGGGCGCAGGACCTTTTGCTACAAACCCTGGCCGAGTGGCAGATTGAGGTTGCGGTGGTGTCGGAGCCGTACCGCGTACTGGACCGACCCAACTGGTTCGGCGACGCGGCGGGCTCCGTCGCCATCGTCCTGGGGGGTCGGCACGTCCCCCCGCCCGCCGATGTCTTAGCACGGGGGCGGGGTTTCGTGGCCGTTGACTGGGGGGGCGTAGCAGTGGTGGGCGTGTACGCGCCGCCCTGCTGGTCCTTGGAGCGGTTCGAGGAGTTCCTGGACCGGGTGGGGAGCGTTGTGATTAGCTCCCACACCCGGCCGACGTTGGTCCTCGGGGATTTCAATTCCAAGGCCGAAGCCTGGGGGTCCCCCAGGACCGACGCGAGAGGAGGGGCGGTACTGCTCTGGGCGGCTGGCGCGGGGCTCCTACTCCTGAACAGGGGCTCCGCCAGCACCTGCATTTGGGCTCAGGGGGAATCCATTGTGGATCTGGGCTGGGCGTCCCGTGTGGCCGGGCGCATGGTGCAAAATTGGAGGGTGGCGGAGAGGGAGACGCTGAGTAATCATCTATACATCACCTTCGGCTACTCCCTCCGCGCCGGCCCCCGGCCGGAGCATAGCCCGCCACTGCGTCGCTGGGTGCTGAGGAGGCTGGACAAGGACATGCTGATGCCCGCAGCCCTTGCCGTGGCCTGGCCAGCTCTTCCGGCCGGGCCGGTCATGGACGTTGAGGGGAAGGCCAAGTGGTTCCGGGAGGCGATGACCGCAATATGCGACACCGCCATGCCCCGGGCCCCGCGCCTGCCCCACCGGAGGGCGGTGTACTGGTGGTCGGGCGACATTGCGGATCTCCGATCCGAGTGTCCGCACGCCCGGCGCCAGTGGCAGCGCGCCCGAAGGGCTCGAGTCCGCGACCCGGCGAGGGAGGATCTGCTGAGGGGCACATACCAGGTCCTCGTGGTAGCCCTGAAGCAGGCCACCAGGGACGCGAAATCCCGGGCGTGGGAGGAGCTCCAGGGCTCTCTGGACGAGGACCCGTGGGTGCGCGCTTACCGGATGGTCATGGGCAAGCTCCGCGCACGGGCGTCCCCGGTCTCGGAGAGCCTGGACTCCCAGCTGCTGACGCGGGTAATAGACACCCTCTTCCCCCGTTCCGGGGGAACGTCGCACCAGCGCCACCAGCAAGGGCCGGCGGAGCCCGTCGCCTTCTGAGAATCGCCCGCAAATTCTCCCTCTGCGTACCGGCCCATTGCGCTGCTGGACGAGGTGGGAAAGCTCTTCGAGCGTGTCATCGCAAACCGCCTTGTCCACCACCTGTCGAGCGTTGGCCCCGATCTGGCCAACATCCAGTTCGGGTTTCGCGAGGGTCACAGCACCATCGACTCTATCCAGCGGGTGCGCACCCTCGCCGAGTCGGCTACGTCCCGGGGTGAGGGTGGCGCTGGGTGTCTCCTTGGACGTTACAAACGCGTTCAACACCCTGCCCCATGGGACGATACGGGGGGCGCTGGTTCACAACAACGTCCCCCCGTATCTGGAGAGGATCATCGGGGCCTTCCTGGATGGCAGGTGGATACTGTACACGGGCCGGGACGGTACGCTGCACTGGAGGGAGGTCGACTGCGGAGTGCCCCAGGGGTCCAAACTGGGCCTCCCCTTATGGAACGTGGGGTACACCGCGGCGCTGCGGGTGATCCTCCCGCCCGGGGTGTGGGCCACGGTATTCGCAGATTACTACCTGCTGGCCACCGGGCGGGACTGGATAAGGACCTGGCTCGAGGTCGACGGGTGCCGGATCGTGATCGGCCGGGGTCTTCGATACCTCGGTCTGTATCTCGACTGCCACTGGCGGTTCGACGTTCACTTCGACCGCCTGGCTCCCCGATTGGAACAGGTGGCGACCAATCTTGGCCGCCTGTTGCCCAACCTCGGGGGGCCGGGAGTGAGGGTTCGCCGCCTATACGTGGGAATCGACCGGTCCATAGCCCTATACGGGGCTCCGATATGGGCCGGCGATCTGGCGGTCAGTAGGCACAGCTGCACTCTGCTGCGGCGGGTGGAGCGCCGGCTGGCCATCAGGATCGTGCGGGGCTACTGGTATTCGCGAGCCCACCGCCAGGCCGGGGAGGACCCGCCGGGGCCGACGGTCGAGGAACACCGGAGCCACGCCCGACTGGTCATGGCGGAAAGGTGGCAGAGCTCCCTAACAGAGGGGGCTGCCGCCGGAACCCGCGCCGTCGGGGCGGTCCTACCGACGATATCGGAGTGGCGGGACCGCGGCCACGGCGCCCTGCTGTTCCGGGTCACGCAGGTGCTCTCCGGACACGGGGTGTTCGGGGAGTTCCTGTGCCGGAGGAACAGGGAATGGACCCTCCACTGTTGGCTCTGCAGGGCTTCGCGGGACGCCGCACAGCACACGCTGGCGGAGTGACCGGTGTTTGCGGTGGCCCGCTACGCCCTGACGACAGAAACAGGGGAAGATCTCTCGCCGGCAGGCGTCGTGAGACAGATGCTTGCCGGCGAGACAGAATGGAGGGCCGTGACCACCTTCTGCGAGGTGGTCATGGCCCTCAAGAAGTCCGAGCGGGATCGTGAAAGGTACGATCCTGCTCGGAGAGGTCGCGGACATCGGACGCGTCGACGTCGCAGGGATCCGCCGCCCTTAGGGGTGCGGGGGTGGGGGGAGCGATAGCGGTACCCTCCCGCCCCGGACGAAATGAGCCCGGACCCCGGTCGGACCCGGGGGCGGACGGGTGGGGTCCCCGTTCTCAATCTCCGTCCGCCTCTGGGGGGCCGGGAGACTCCGGGCGGAGAGTGGCGTCTCCCTCTCACGCTGGGAGTGGCGCTGGCCCCCGCGGGGGGGGGGGTGCAGCGGAGTCGAGGGAGTCCCCCTGGAGGATGTCCGGCCACGGCTCACCGCAGCCCACAGGGGGACGAGTCAGCGGGCCACAGGCGCCCTGTTTGGGCGCCATTGCACGCGGACACGGGGTGTAGCCGGCACCGGAAGCCGGCGGAGCGAAGGAGAGCGCCCGACCTTCCTCGCGGGCGGGCGGGGGGTTGCTCCTCCCCGTAGCCTGTGAAGAGATCGAGGCGCGGGGACTGCAGGTGGTACGGGCTGGGGGGCCCGGCCGCCATTGCACGCAGTTCCCCCGCGATGGAACCGGCACCGGGTGCGACCCCTGGTGCTGGCTGAGGGAGTTGTTACTCCCCCGGTGAGCGGCGCTTTCAGCGCACGGCGGGGGAGGCTCCGGAGTTATAGTAACCAGGTCCCGGAGCCTCTGCCATACGCCAGAGGAGGTCGTCGTGGGGTTTTAGTCAGTAGGAATCTGACACTCCTCCGCTGTCCTCCCCCACGGGTGGCGGGGGGTCTTATGTAAGATTTCCCCACGAAAAAAAAAAATGGTTGGATTCCCGCTCGACGCGTCGAGGAGAGTGGACGTGTTTCGTGGTCGCGCCGCGGTTAGATTTTCAACGCGGTGGATAGCGGCTTAGTTATTCGCGTTTTTTGGTAAAAACACTTTTATTATGTGTTCGGAAGTGCTATTGTGTCGTTTTTTGATTAAATATTGTGTTAATTTATTGTTAAATAACGAAAACGTGATGTGCGTGTTACGCGGCATTTCGACGTCGTGTTTCCTGTGTTCGGGGTGTTAATTATAAACATTGGACATTATTTAAGGATAATTTTCGTAAATTGGAAACGATTCGCAGTGAAATTCCGCGTTTTTAGGAGCCACAGCTCCAAAACTACGGATCTGATCAAAAAATGTCGTACAACAAAAATAGTAGGAAATTTAATTTCCTACAAAAAAGGTCTCCTACGATTTTCCTATAGCTCGCACCGTTTCCGAGATATGTGCAGATTTACCTCAGGGAAAGCGGCATCACGCACATATTTCGAGGTATTTCTTGTTCTTCTTGTTCTTCTTCTGCACAGTTGCACTGGAAGTGGCATTTACAGCTCGGAATAGTGAATACAGTTTAGAATAGTGCAGGGTTACCTCAAAGAAAGGGACCACGGTGTTTCTGCATCTTTATAACGTGTGTACGTGTACGAATTTCGCACTTCAAACTCGTACGAATATCTCGGTCGGTAACATGGATCGATAATCCCGTCTTCACCAAATACGTAAAAGTAATCGCTGCTGCGCTGTCTAACCACCGATCCGAGCGCTCGCCAATATTGAAAAAAAAAAATTCGAACCATTACGGCATTAATGCGAAAGCAATTCAGAGAGCGATTATCAAGCGACAGCAACGACCAAGAGCTTTATCTTTACTCGAGTTTAGAGCATTTTTAATTTCAATTCAGTGCCTTGCACCGCGAAGTCTGTGAATCGTGTAATTCCAAATTAAAACACAAGTGTGATTTTTGTAGTGCTTAATTCACGACTCATTGTGTAAAAATTGTAAGTTATACACAATTAGTGACCGCAAAGCTGTGTCGTTCATCTTCTCCTCGACGCCCACGTCTTTGAAAAGACGGAATCCACGCCTTTTCCGAAAACTCTAATTCTCGCCGAGAACACATTATTTCTAATGTGAATATAGTAATAATGATATTGTTATTAAATGTACACTGATCTGTAGGAAGGTATCAGTATATTACATTATATCTAATGTAGATATACTAACAATGATATTGTTATTAACTGTACATTGATCTGTAGTAACGAACCAGTATATTACATTATATCCAATGTAGATATACTAATAACGATATTGTTATTAAATGTATATTACATATCTAATGCAGATATAGTAATAATGATATTGTTATTAAATGTGTATTACATATGTAATGCAGATAGGGTAATAACGATATTGTTATTAAATGTTCCTTGATCTGTAAGAAGGTATCAAGATATTACATTACATCTAATGTAGATGTAGTAACAATGATGTTGTTATTTAATGTATATTACATATCTAATGCACACATAGTAATAATGATATTGTTATTAAATGTATATTACATACCTAATATAGATATACTAATAATAATATTGTTATTAAAAGTATATTACATATCTAATGCAGATATAGTAATAATGATATTTTTATTAAATGCACATTGATCTGTATTATGGAATCAGTATATTCCATTACATCTAATGTAGATATACTAATAATGATATTGTTATAAAATGTCTATTACAAATCTAACGCAGATATAGTAATAGTGATATTGTAACTAAATGTACACTGATGTGTAGGCAGGTACCAGTATATTACATTATATGTAATGTAGATATAGTAATAATAATATTGTTATTAAATGTACATTGATCTGTAGGAAGGTATCTGTACATCACATTATATCTAATGCAGGTATACTAATAATGATATTGTTATTAAATGTACATTGATCTGTAGTAACGAATCAGTATATTCCATTACATCTAATGTAGATATACTAATAATGATATTGTTATTAAATGTAGATTGATCTGTAGTAACGAATCAGTATATTACATTATATCTAATGTAGATATACTAATAATGATATTGTTATTAAATGTATATTACATATCTAATGTAGATATAGTAATAATGATATTGTTATTAAATGTATATTACATATCGAATGCAGATATACTAATAATGATATTATTACTAAATGTACATTGATCTGTAGGAAGGTGCCAGTATATTACATTATATATCATGTGGATATAGTAATTATGATATTGTTATT
Organism: Osmia bicornis bicornis; assembly: GCF_907164935.1. Taxonomy (NCBI): domain Eukaryota; kingdom Metazoa; phylum Arthropoda; class Insecta; order Hymenoptera; family Megachilidae; genus Osmia; species Osmia bicornis. The sequence goes on from NW_025791321.1 coordinate 174,003, forward strand.
AAATGAACACTGGTCTGTGGTAACGAATCAGTATATTACATTATATCTGGTGTAGATATACTAAGAATCATATTGTGATTAAATGTATATTACGTATCTAACGCAGATATAGTAATAATGATACAGTTATTAAATATATATTACATATCTAATGCAGATATGGTAATAATGATATTGTTGTTAAATGTACATAGATCTGTAGGAAGGTATCAGTATATTACATTACTTCTAATGTAGATGTAGTAATAATGATTTTGTTAATAAATGTATATTACATATCTAATGCAGATTCAGTAATAATGATATTGTTATTTAATGTATATTACATATCTAATGCACCAATATAGGAATAATCATATTATTACTAATTGTACACTGAACTGTAGGAAGGTATCAGTATATCACATTATATCTAATGTAGATAAAGTAATAATGATATTGTTATTAAATGTACATTGATCTGTAGGAAGGTATCAGTATATTGCATTATATCTAATGTAGATATACTAATAATGATATTGTTATTAAATGTATATTACATACCTAATATAGATATACTAATAATAATATTGTTATTAAATGTATATTATATATCTAATGCAGATATAGTAATAATGATATTGTTGCTAAATGCACATTGATCTGTAGGAAGGTATCTGTATATTACATTATGTCTAATGCAGGTATACTAATAATGATATTGTTATTAAATGTACATTGATTCTTCTTCCCTTCTCGATCCTGTATTCCGGGTTGTCGTCAGGGTGCTCTTCAACCTCCTGGTACTTTTTGTTGTACCAATTGCCTTGCGTTGGTGGATGCACGCCGCAAACCGGTTGTGGCCGCCGTGAAAGCGCATCGGCGACTGTGTTTTCTGGACCTCGTCGGTAGCGGATTTCGAAGTCCCATTGGCCGAGTTCCAACGCCCATCGAGCGAGTCGATCTGACGGGCTGTCAATTTTCTCCAGCCATTTGAGAGATTGGTGGTCGGTGACCACGATGAGATGGTATCCCTCTAGGTAATGGCGCATCTTCCAGATGCCCCATTTTACTGCCAGGCACTCGAGTTCGGTGGCCGAGTAATTTTTCTCGGCATTGTTCAGTGTCCGGCTGGCGTAGGCGATGACCCGTTCGCCCTGGTCGTCTTCTTGCGTGAGCACGGCTCCCAAGCCATCCGTGCTCGCGTCTGTCTGGAGTACGAACGTTTTGTTCCAGTCCGGCATCGCCAGGACTGGTGAGTCGGCGAGTCGTTCCTTTAGCTCGTCGAATGCTCGCTGTTGTTTTTCGCCCCATGACCAACGCACGTCTTTGCGGAGGAGGGACGTCAGCGGGGCCGCCTCTTTTGAGACTTCCGGTACAAAACGTCTGTACCAGGATAGGAGGCCTAGAAATCTCCTCAGGTCTTTGATATTTGCTGGCGGCGGTAGTTCAGCAACGGCGGATACATTTTCTGGGTCGGTTCGCAGGCCTTCGTTGTCCACGATGTGTCCAAGATATTTTAGACTGTTTCGTGCAATGTGGCACTTTTCCCAATTCGGGCGTAGTTTCGCCGCCTGAAGTCGCCGGAAAACCTCGGTCAGGACCCGTAGGTGTTCCTCGAACGTGGAAGTGACTACGACGATGTCGTCTAAGTAAGCGAAGACGTGCGGCGCCAGTTCTGGTGGAATTACTCGGTCCAGGAGTCTCTGGAACGTTGACGGTGCCGAGTGAAGTCCGAATGGCATGACGACGAATTCCATCAGTCGTCGCCCTGGTACGGTGAATGCGGTTAGCGGCCGGTTTTCTGGTGACAACGGAACTTGCCAATAACCGTTTTTCAGGTCGATCGTGGAGAGGTATCTTGCTCCACGTAATTTATCCAGTGTCGCGTTGACGTGCGGCAGTGGATACGCGTCTTTACGCGTGACCTGGTTCAGTTTCCGGAAGTCCACGCAGAAACGATATTTCCTGTCTTTTTTCTTCACCATGACGATGGGTGAACTCCATGGGCTGCTGGATGGTTGAATTACTCCGTCTTCAAGCATCTTTTCGACTTCCTCGTCGATCAGTTTCTGCATGGCCGGGTTGCGTGGTCGGTACCGCTGCTTTATCGGTGTTGTTTCCTCGAGCCGGATCTCGTGCTCGATTAACGGGGTGAGCCATCGTATCCCCTCGAACGCTCTTTTTTCGCGCCCCAGGAATTGGTCTAGCTGCTCCTGGTCGGCTGGAGTGAGCTGTGCTAGGCCAATTGGCGCCTTTACCGTGCACTGGACAGGTAGACTTGTCGGCTGGTTCTGATGGTCTGTCCTGTCCACGCGTTGTTCTCCTAGCCATACTTGAAGGCCCATCCTGCGTAAGAGGTCCATGCCGATTAGCATAGGATAGGCTAAATTTGGCATCACGTAAAATTCATGTTTTCTACGCATGCCATTGTAAAGTCCCTGCCCCCTATAGCTGGCATAGATTTTCATCTCCTGACCATTGGCTAAGGAGGAGGATAACTGGTGGTCTTCTTTCTCCCATCCGGCCTGTTTGCAAGCCTCGGCCGTCTCGTCGCTAATGTACGACGCGGTGGCCCCTGTGTCGAGTAAAGCTTCTACGTTACTTTTGCCTACTCGGACGGTGATAATCATCCGGCCGTTTGCAACGGCCATTGGCCGTTGATCCTCGGTGATCTTGCAGTGGATGGTGTTCTGGTCCTCTTCTGGCTGGCTCTTCTTTTCTTCCGGTTTCTTCTTCTTTTTCTTCTTTCGACGTGTGATGTTATCACGCGGGTCGGGTTCTTCTGGGCTGGTCAGCCGGTTTACTGGGGCCGGGGTTTTCCGGCCCCTCTGGCGTTTCCCTGCCTCGGACATAGGCAGGTTCGCGTCATTTCGCCTACTTTGCCGCAGTAGGAGCAGAATCGGACAGCCGAGTTCGGGCATTTGAATCGTTCGTGCCCCGATTGCCCACAACGCCAGCAATGCGTTTCTCGACTATAATTGGCCGCAATTTTGCTGCCGCGGGGTTGGTTGGAAGGTTCCGCGGCTGGTTCGCTTGATCTTGCAGCGCGTCTCTCTTCGGCCTTTGGTGTGCTGGCTCGTTGTGTGGCGATGAGCTCGACCACTTTTTCTGCTCGGGTTATCAGGTAACTGATGTCCTTGAGCTCAAATCGGTTGATGTAGAGCTGCAATTCTGGCTTTAGATTAAAGAAGATGGCATTGAGGAGTTCCTCCTCGGTGTACTCTCCTCTGCGGCGCATTAACGTCGTTATTTCGTTAATGAAGGTCCTTATCGATTCGTCTGGACCTTGTTTGCGGGCGGCGATTTGCTGGTCCAATCGCCTCTTTTCTCCGGCAGGTACGAAAAATTTTCGTAGCTGTTCCTAGAGTTCCGGCCACGAACAAACTTTGTTCGCTGTATTCCTGTACCATATTTGGGCTTTCCCTCGTAACAATTGGGTGAAGCCGGTACGCATCTGGTGGTCGGTAAGGCCGTACGCAGCTTGTAGTTCTTCCAACTGCTCCAGGAACGGGTACGGGTACGTCAAACTGGCAGTTCCATTTTCTCATTATCTCCATCGTTTTTGACCGGTCTTCGTGGTGTCTGGCGGCTGGTTCTGGTGGAGGGGATGGCCCTGCTAGAGACGCCGTCATCTCGGCGTTCGTGTTTTCCCCGCGGTTCGGTGTTGATGTGGCCGCGGTTTGACGGCTTCCGAGGTGTGTTCGGAGCCACTCACGGGCCATCTCCGCGTGGAATTCTTCATAGTCTCGGGTACGGTCGAGTTCTTCCTTATATCCCGGCTCATCGTTCGGTTTGTCTGGAAACTCGTCCTGGTGTTCTCGGACGTAGTCTGCCAGACGCGTTTGGAGCTGGACCCATGTTCCCAGGGTTGGCTGCTGTAGTCTGCGTAGCTCGCTGACTACCTGGTACTTCTTTAGGCGATACACCCAGGCGACGCCTGCCATGTCGGTTTACTTCCTCGGAATCGATTCGGCCAACTGTTAACAGCCACTGGATCTGGCTGGATTGACTGTTTGCAGTTGCCTTGTCGAATTAGTCGACAAATTCGGGAAGGTAGGCCGTCCGTGGTATATCCCTCTGGTCTGGTCTTTTTCAGCTCGGTCTTCTAGCTGGATTCGTTATCGGCTGGTGTTCTAGTTCTGGATTCTCGTTCTGGATTCTCGTTGCTTCGCTGTGTGTTCGCTTCGATTGCTCGGTAGCTTCTGTTCTGATATCCGTTTGCTCGTTCCTTATATACTAAGTCTTAATTCTAGTGGCTCCACCGTCCTGATTCCGAACTGTTCGGGCGCCATGTAACGGGGTCGTACGGTTCGGTGCGCACGGCGTTGCTCACCGCGGTCGGTTTCCCCGTGCCAGGGTTCGCAAGGGAACGGGTCGGTAAATAATGAGGCGGTGATATGTTAGAAAAATATAAATTTAGTCAAAGAATACTGAAGCCACTGGTGGACTACGTGAATACAGGGCGGCGGTCCTAGCCTCGCCGCGCTGGAAGCAGGGCGGTGGTCTCCGGCCTCGGATACTACAATCAAAATATCGTCTGGTGATTAGACGCGTGGAGCTATATTACTTAAGACTAGAGTACAGGTCTTACGTACTACGGTCGGAACCCGGTCCGTCACAGAAATTACGCGGAACTTATGCCTAACGCTCTTACAAACTACTGCGGTCGCTACCGCCTTACAAGCTAAATGAGTACGGACGCACGCTGGTGTACGCGGAGCGCGGGCGCAAGCGGAGCGCGAACGCGATCAATCTAGCGAAGGCGCCGAGGCACTATCGAGTGCCGAGGAAGCCAGGAAGAGGAAAGACCCGATTGGGCCGACGGTATTTTATTCAATCGCGCTGCGGTGTTTCGCGCTGCGGTGTTTCGCGCTGCGGTGGAGTTGTTGCCCGTTTGCCTCACGCGGCTCGTCTTCTCGTATGCCGAGGTAGAACCGAGCAGCGAACAAGACGACGACCAATCCTGGCCAGCCTGGGTAGCGCCGCGAAGCTGGACGGAATCGGCTGCCAAAGGCAGAATACGGTGCCGTGTAGGCTAGCGTTCGGAATCCGAGCGGAAGCACCAGCAGAGATTATGAACGCGCACTAGCTTGGTCACCCCGGCTCAACCACGGGTCTGACGAGGCTAGGCGCGTACGGCCGCTGAACATACAGGAGCTGCCAGGTCGTAGAGTAGTGACGAAGCCCCGAGGCAACTCATCGATCATCGCATCGATCGGTCCTACTTATAGTCTAATCGCACGGGAGTGGGGATGCAGCCGCGGCGGGGGCCCGCGATGCGCGACGCCGATCTGCGGCTGTCGTCGCCAACGCTGTGGCCCCTTTCTTTGAGGAAACTCTGCACTATTCTAAGCTGTATTCACTATTCCCAGCTGTAAATGCCACTTCCAGCGCAGCTGTGCAGAGGAAAAACAAGAAGAAGAAGAAATATCTCGGAATATGTGCGAGACTCCCCTTTCCTTGAGGTAAATCTGCAAATATCTCGGAAACAGTGCGAGATATGGCAAAATGTTTAGAGACGTTTTTGGTAGGAAATCACGTGTCCTACTATTTATGCTCTATGATATTTTTTGATCACATGCGTAGTTTTCGAGATATATCGAGTACTTTAAAAGTGCCGAAGCCGCACCAACATTATAAGGATGAAGAAACATTGTGGGCCGTTTCTTTGAGGTAACTCTGCACTATTCTAAGCTGTGTTCACTATTCCCAGCTGTAAATACCACTTCCAGCGCAGCTGTGCAGAAGAAGAACAAGAAGAAGGAGAAATATCTCGGAATATGTGCGCGACGCCCCTTTCCTTGAGCTAAACCTGCAAATATCTCGGAAACCGTGCGAGCTATGGCAAAATGTTAAGAGACCTTTTTTGTAGGAAACCTAATTTCCTACTATTTATGTTGTACGACATTTTTTGATCAGATGCGTAGTTTTGGAGCTATGGCTCCAAAAAACGCGGAATTTCACTGCGAATCGTTTCCAATTTACGAAAATTATCCTTAAATAATGTCCAATGTTTATAATTAACACCCCGAACACAGGAAACACGACGCCGAATTACCGCGTAACACGCACATCACGTTTTCGTTATTTAACAATAAATTAACACAATATTTAATCAAAAAACGACACAATAGCACTTCCGAACACATAATACAAATGATTTTACCAAAAAACGCGAATAACTAAGCCGCTATCCACCGCGTTGAAAATCTAACCACGGAGCGACCACGAAACATGTCCGCTCTCCTCGAGGCGTCGAGCGGCAATTCAACCCTTTTTTTTTTTCGTGGTGAAATCTTACATAAGACCCCCCGACACGCGTGGGGGAGGGCAGCGGGGGAGTGTCAGATTCCTACTGACTAAAACCCCACGGCGACCTCCTCTGGCGTATGGCAGAGGCTCCGGGACCTCATTACTATAACTCCGGAGCCTCCCCCGCCGTGCGCTGAAAGCGCCCCTCACCCGGGGAGTAATAACTGCCCAGCCGGCACCAGGGGTCGCACCCGGTGCCAGCCCAATCGCGGGGGAACTGCCTGCAATGGCGGCCGGGCCCCCCAGCCCGTACCGCCTGCAGTCCCCGCGCCTCGATCTCCTCACAGGCTACGGGGAGGAGCAACCCCTCGCCCGCCCGCGAGGGATGTCGGGCGCTGTCCTTCGCTCCGCCGGCTTCCGGTGCCGGCAACACCCCGGGTCCGCGTGCAATGGCGCCCAAACAGGGCGCCTGCGGCCCACCGCGTCGTCCCCCTGTGGGCTGCGGTGAGCCATGGCCGGACACCCTCCAGGGGGACTCCTTCGGCTCCGCTGCACCCCCCCTGCGGGGGCCAGCGCCACTCCCAGCGTGGGAGGGAGACGCCAGTCTCCGCCCGGAGTCACCCGGCCCCCCAGAGGCGGAAGGAGAGGGGCCCCCGATTAAGAACGGGGACCCCACCCGCCCGCCCCCGGGTCAACCGGGGTCCGGGCTCATTTCGTCCGGGGCGGGAGGGTACACCGCGACCCCTCCCACCCCCCGTAAAATCTCCCCAGGAGGCGGGAGGGCACGCGTGGCCGACTCGGCGAGGGTGCGCTCCCGCTGGGTAGCGACGATGGTGCTGCGACTCTCGCGAAACCCGAACTGGATGTCGGCCAGATCGGGGCCAACGCTCGACAGGTGGTGGACGAGGCGGTTTGCGATGACACGCTCGAAGAGCTTTCCTACCTCGTCCAACAGCACAATGGGCCGCTACGCAGAGAGAGAATCTGCGGGCCGTCCGTCCTTTCGGAGGAGGACCAGCGGCTCTTCCTTCCAAATCGAGGGGAACACCCCCTGCTCCAAAGCGGCGCTGAAGAGGCGGCACAGACTCGGACCTAGGACGCTAGACGCGATAACCCAGGCGCGGCCGGGGATGCCGTCCAAGCCCGGGGCGGTGTTCTTGGCCCCGAGCCTTCTGACGGCATCGTCCAGCTCCTCCTCTGTGAACCCCAGGCCGGCGGACCAGGCGACGGCCTCCGCCGGCCCTTGCTGGTGGCGCGGGTGCGACATTCCCCCGGAACGGGGGAAGAGGGTGTCTATTACCCGCGTCAGCAGCTGGGAGTCCAGGCTCTCCGAGACCGGGGACGCCCGTGCCCGGAGCTTGCCCATGACCATCCGGTAAGGGCGCCCCCACGGGCCCTCGTCCAGAGAGCCCTGGAGCTCCTCTCACGCCTGGGATTTCGCGTCCCTGATGGCCTGCCTCAGGGCTACCACGAAGACCTGGTATGTGCCCCTCAGCAGATCCTCCCTCGCCGGGTGGCGGACTCGAGCCCTTCGGGCGCGCTGCCACTGGCCCCACTCGGATCGGAGATCCGCAATGTCGCCCGACCACTAGTACACCGCCCTCCGGGGGGGGGGGGGCAGGCGCGGGGCCCGCGGCATGGCGGTGTCGCATATTGCGGTCATCGCCTCCCGGAACCACTTGGCCTCCCCCTCAACGTCCGCGACCGGCCCGGCCACTGGCTGCGGCCATCAGCATGTCCTTGTCCAGCCTATTCAGCACCCAGCGACGCAGTGGCGGGCCACGCGCCGGCCTGGAGGCGGCGGGGAGGGAGTAGCTGAAGGTGTTGTATAGATGATCACGCAGCGTCTTCCTCGCCGCCACCCTCCAATTTTGCACCATGCGCCCAGCCACAGGGGACCCCCAGCCCAGATCCACAATGGATTCCCCCTGAAACCTCATTTTTTTTTTACGTGGCCGAGGGTAGTGCCGGATTTTTACCGGCTAAAACCCCTCTAAAAAGACCTCTGACGAACAACACCGGGGCCCAAACACCCATGGTGCGTTGACACCACCTTGCTCGGGGGAGGGTGTAGCTTTGGCCCTCCCCCTACGTGCCAAACTCCGCCGCCATCGGGGGCCACACCCAATGACGGCACTCCTCGGGCCGCGTGCAATAGGGACCGAGGTCCCAGCCCCGGCCCCCTGCGGCCCTGCGGCCCCGCATAAGTCTCGCGGGGCCGCGCGATCGGTGTTGGTGGAGGGGTGTTCGCCCCTCAACGTTGCTCCTATTCCGGGGGGTGACTGGTGTCCCCCCACAGACCTCCTCTTCAGGGGGAGAGGGTGCTCCCCCATCCTCTTCACCCCGTTGGGGGCGGTGGGCCTGGTATGTAACATCTTCACGGCCCACCGTCACGGATGACCGTCTCGCAGTAACCGGTCACCGCCCTCCACTGATTATCGCCGGCGAGCATCTCTTTGACAAGTGCCGCTGGCGAGAGATCACCACCAACTTCGCACCGCAGGGCGTGACGGGCCTGCGCAAACGCTGGGCAGTGCTCCAGGGTATGTTGCCCGGTGTCCCGCCCCGCCCCGCATTGATGGCATGCTGCCGTCCCCTCCGCCCGGATCCAGTGCAGGAACTCACCGAAACAACCGTGTCCGGTGAGCACCTGTGTGATCCTAAACGTGAGCCTTCCGTGGCCACGGTCCCTCCATTTCTTGAGCACTGGAAGGACCGCCCCGGCCACGCGCTGGGCCTGGCGCCTAATCCTAGCAACAGCTTCGGTCATCTCTTCTGGCGGGATCCCGTCCAGACGAAGGGCACGCAGACGCCAGAAGACTTTGGCGTCACCCTCCGTCTGGAACTTGAAGGGGCCAACCCCCGCCAGGGTCATCGCCGCCTCGTTACGGACCGTGCGGTAACCTCTGATTACCCTGATGGCTATCCTCCTCTCAGCCCGGCGCAGCAGTAGCTGGCTGCGCTGGAAATCCATCAGGGCGTTCGCCCATATGGGCGCACCATAGAGGGCCATGCTCCGCACGATACCCACGTAGAGACGGCGAACCTTCTCGTTGCTTGCCCTGTCTAGTCTAGGGGCCAGACGACCGAAGTGCTCCTCGAAGCGCCAGTGGCTGTCCAGGTGGAGGCCCAAATACCTGTGGCCCTTCCCCACCTGGACGTCGACTGCACTCACATGGACCACCGACTAGGGCGGTGGCGCAACCCCACGCCGAGGCGAGTAAAACCACATCGCCTCGGTTTTGTGGGGAGCTAGCTGAAGCCCCAGCCGTCGAATCCCTGCGGCAACGGCAGCGACGCCAATCTCGGCGTGGCGGCTAGTCCTTTTCCTCCCCCGACCGACGGCCAACACGTGCGTATCATCTGCGAAGCACGTGAGGCTTACACCGGTCGGGAGCTCGACCCGCAAGACCGGGTCGTACCCCAGGTCCCAAAGTGTGGGACCTTTCGAAGAACCCTGGGGTACGCCAGCACGATGGGCCGGTAGGCCGAGGGACTGTCGGCGGGTCGCCCATCCTTCCGGATGAGGACTAGCCGACCCGTCTTCCACTGTTCTGGGAAGACTCCTTCCTTAATGCAGGCGCTGCAGAGGCGTCTCAATCTCGGACTGAGGACGCGTACAGCCTTCACCCAGGCACGGCGTGGGACGCCGTCGGGGCCCGGAGGAGTGTTTCGGGCCCACATCCGTTTAATCGCCCCGGCCAGCTCCTCCTCCGTAAACCCCAGTTCGTCGGACCAATCCACCTCCTCGTGGTCCAATCCACCTACGTGGGCGGGTGTATTCCCTCTCTCATGGGAACAAAGTGTCGACTACCCGTCCCAAAAACTGGGGGTCGAGGCTCTCCGTGACCGGGGGCGCCCAGGACTTAAGCTTGCCCATCACCATTTTGTATGGGCGCCCCCATGGGTCCTTCTGGAGAGAGCCTAGAAGCTCGTCGCATGCCCGGGATTTAGACTCCCTGATGGCTGCAGTCTCTAAAACTGCTGCCCGTACAGATCCCCTCCCTCGCTGGGTCGCGGAATGTCCTTCTTCTGCGGGCCCTTTGCCACTGGCGATCAGTGGCCACTTGCCACAATCTCGTCTCAGATCACCAATCTCGCCCGTCCACGAGTAGGCGGCCCGCCTGGGGCGGTTCTTGGCCCGTGGCATGGCGGCGTCGCACACCGCCTTCATGGCTCCCCGGAACCATTCTACCTCCTCCCCAATGTCCGCGACCGGCCCGGCAGGTGTTGGCAGCGAGGCCAGAGCGAGGGCTGCAGCCATCAGCACGTCCTCGTCCATCCTCTTCAGCGCCCATCGTAGCGGTGGTGGTCCTCAGGGGCGGCGGGCGGTGGTGGTAAGGTCGAGGCGGATGTATAGATGGTCACTAAGTGTGACCGCCTCTTCCATCACCCTCCATCTCTGCACCATACGCGCGGCCAGGGGAGTAGCGAAAGACAGATCGACTATAGACTCCCCCTGGGAATGCACGCAGGTGCTAACGGACCCCACATTGAGCTGGTGGAGTCCTAGCCCCGCCGCCCAATTTACGAACGCCCTGCCTCTCGCGTCTGTCCTCGGGGAGCCCCAAAGTGAAGCATGGGCATTAAAGTCCCCGAGGGCTAGCACTGGCCGGGGGGAACAACGGGAGACAAAGTCCCCCACCCGGTCCAGGTACTGTTCATATTGCGCGAGAGGCCATCTGGGCGGGGCATAGAGTCCCACCACCGCTATTTCACCCCACAGCACGCCGACGAATCCCCGGCCCCGTTCCAGTGGGGCGGGGTGTGGGGGTACTGCGGTGCCAATAATCGCCACGGAGCCGTCCTCGTCCCAGAACCAATCTGGTCTGCCGAGGACTGGCCAATCTGGTCTAGCCTGTCAACCCAGCCTTCCACTCGGCCAGGGTTTGGAACAACGTGTCCTGAGCCCTGGCCGAGTGGTTCAAGTTGGCCTGAAGTATAGGGCCCTTGGGCCCCATACGTAGGCCTTACGAGCCGCCTCCGCGGCATTTTTGCTCGCCGACTTGGCAGGGGGATTTTTCTTGCCCCCCTCTTCGAGTCCGCAGGCTTGGTCCTTGATGCCTGTTCCTTGGGGGCTGTTCCTGCCCCTTCAACGGCACTCTTCTTCTTCCTCTGGGAGGAGGAGGGGGCACAACCTTTTGCCCCCAATCGATGCCCCGTGGGCCGCCCCAGGTCCGCACAGAGGGGGCACCGCGGGGTGGCGCTACACTTGCTGGTCACGTGGCCCGACTCTCCGCACGTATAGCAGCGGTCGGACCTATCAGCTTCGCAAGTGCATCGCTGCCTAACATGCCCTCTTTCCAGGCAGCGATAGCACTGCAATGGCCGCGGTGGCAGCGCCTGTATTCTGGCCGAGGACCACCCGACCAGAACCCTCCCAGAGACGGATAACTTTTTGAGTGCCGCTAGAGGGCATCTCGCCCAGACAGTCCCCATCGTTTGGGCGCAGGTGCGAATCTCCCCCATTTTAATTTCTTCAGCGGAGCAACCCCCCGAAGCGGCCAACGCGGCCGCCAGCTCCACCGGGGTGACCGAGTCGTCGAGACCGGTCACCCTCACCTCGCCCATTTTTATGGGGCGGGCAACCCTGACCTCAGTGCCGCTAAACACCTGGCGGAGTCGGTCAGCCAACTTGGCCGCTTTGTCCGTCCTGTCCTCCCCAGGTATCCCGAGGACCAAGCCACCCGTTCGAGCTCTTCTGGGCATCAACGCTGTGATGCCCAGCTCCTCCAACTTGACCCGCTCCCAGGCCATGAGCATGGCCTCGTCGTATGAGACCTTAGCCTCGGGAGCTAGGTTGATGGTGACCGCCGCTGTACGAGGAGGGCGGGGGGCTTTCTGCCTGGCAGATTGGGCCCCATGCCCCTTGCCCGCTGTGCCGCCCCTCTCTTCTGCCCCTTCTGGGCAACCACCTTGGAGCCCTGGGAGGGAGGGGCCTTGGCCGCTACCGCCTTCTTCTCCGCTATCGCCTTCTTCTCCGCAGCTTTAGCGCAGCGGCCAACCACCGTCACCCAGGTCCCATTCGCCGTCCTCCGATGCTCCACAACAATCCGGGCCATTCTGGCCTCCACAAATGATGCCGGCTGGTCCGGTGCTGAGGATCGCCCTGGCAACGACCCCGTGGCAGGCAGTGACTTATTCCGCACCCGCCTCTCCGCTTCCTTCCTCGATGCAGGGTGGATGGTCGCAGCCGTAGCTCCCCCCTTAACACGCTCCGCCCTCTTAGGCGGGGGCTGGACAGTTGCAATAGCGGCTTTGAACTCCGCCCTAAGCCCCGACAGACCTTTCTCGAGGAGAGCCGCAAATCCCCTCATCAGATCGGGCTCAGGGCCACCAATCTTCCCGTTCTCTTTTCCAGGTGCAGCAGCTGGGATCGGGACCTGCACCACGGGGCATTCAGGCGGGCAAGACGGTAAGTCGAAAACGTCGACTTCGTCCTTCCTCCTCTTCCTGCCCGCCTCTTCGCCGGACAATGGCGAGTCGGTCCTCGCGACCCTCTTCGGGCCCGCGATTACCGGCGTATCCGTGGTCGCGACCCGGCATGTGAGTTCCGCCAGGCTTTGCTGGAGGATGCTGATCTGGGCTGTCTGGGACGCCAGCTGCTCCTCTCGGAGCTTTAGCTGGCGGCGGAGCTCCTCCAGCTCTTTACCTGCCCTAGCGGGGGCAGCCCTAACCGCCGTCTCCGTATGGATGGCCTTTAAATGGCGTGCGGCCATCCTTATTTTCCTGACGAGCGTTCCCTTGAGGCCCTTGGAAACGCCCGCCATCCTCTCCACATCCCTACAGAATTCCAGGACCTGGGCGGCTAGGTCGACGGTCGGGACATGCCTGAACTCCTCCGCCAGGTCCCCAGGATCGGGGAGGGACCTGCTACTTCGACTCGGCTCGGGAGGGTCCTCGGCAGGGTCTAGTACGCTCTTCTCCTCCGCGAGTTCCAGCTCCTGGCGTTGTACCTCCAGGAGCATTTGCTTCGCCGCGGCGAGTTGCGAGTACACGCCGATGGTCGGCGGACGGCCCCTCCTCTTCGCCGGCAGTCTCTCCAAGGACGCAGTCGAAACGACCGACTCGTCCGAGTCCTCGCCGTCCCGAGATGCAGCGGCATCCGAGGCCGCCGGGGAGACCCCGCCCCTTCTTCGCCCCGGCCTCAGGGTAGACCATTCCGCGTCCACCCTAGAAAGTTGAGCGGATAGCTGGCGCGCATCCGTCGCTCCACTAGTGCCGGCCAGCACTAGGTCCACCTCGCTAACTGCCTGTCTCCCGTCCTGATTCGTAGCCATGGTCGTTTCCGTTAAATGCAGTCCAGTTTGTTTATTTGTTGATTTAGTAATTCCATCCATAATGGTCCCACGAGAGGGTCGGTCCATGGGTCCACCCGGGCAGAGCCGCCTTACCCGGGTAAGGCTAGTACACCCGGGGGGTCGCCAGGTACCCCGGGGTTGGTCGCTAGAGACTGATGCACCCATCAGCCATGCCTGGCGCTTACTCCGGGCACGCCCTGCTCACCGCGCACCGCAGCTTGGGGCTAGGGATTTTTTATAGAGGTTGTCATCCTCGCGGGCCGACCAATGAAGGCAAGCCCCCCGTTCCAGCGAAACGTGACCACTGGGTTACGGTATCATTGCTAGGGCACTCCGAGTTGGCTACCCGCATCAGACCGCCACGCAGCCTGGCCCCTGGAGAACTCAACGACGCTGCAGCCACCTATTCGCCTCTTCGACCCAGGCCTTACCGGCAAGGGAGGCCCTGCCAGGATCAGTAGATCCCGCCGGCATCACCCCGGGTCATCTGCGAGGCTACTTCGACAGCAGCAAGCGCCCCCCCTTTTAGTCGCCTCCTATGACAGGCAGGGGTTACCGTGCCTGTATTCTATCTCCCAGTCACAGGGGAGGTTTTGATGGGTTTTCCTTCCCTTGGTGTTTGGTCCGCGGGAGCTATCTTGTTTCACTCCTACCCTCCATCCACTCCGAAAAGTGCATGGCGAGCATTCCCCTATCCGCCACCTGGGGACGCGCCACGTCGGGGTATCACCTCCCCGCCCAGCCAGTACACTTGGCCAGGTCCGTGGAACCTTTTTTTTTTTATAGAAGAGGAAATGCATTTATGCACGCGCAGGATGATCCCCTTTCGTCTAGTCGGCTAGAGGGGGCCCGGGCAGTGTGGGACTCATACCCGCCCTGAGGGGGCAGCCTGGCGCCCGTTTGGTG
>NW_025791322.1:0-47838 GCF_907164935.1 Osmia bicornis bicornis
CTCTGCTTTTCTTTCTCCCTATACCACCACTCTTTCCCTTCTCTAACCACTCACACTCTCGACTACTCTTTCGCTTTATACTCCACTTTTCTAACTTTCACGCTCTATTATCGCTCCGCTTGACAAATCCCCGATTCGTACGTGCCCGTTACCACAACGGAACTCCAGGTTTTATTAATAGCTGTTGGGTATTTGTATAAATGAAGTAGAAATTATTTCATACTCGTTCCTTTTTATGGATACACTTTTCCTGCATTTCGAAGTCGGTTGTATTTTTTGTTAAAAATTATTTTATTTCACACTTTTTAGTGGAACGAGCAGTATTTATAGGATGCCATAAGGTGGTTTACCGTTCTTATTGTTTAATTGCAATAATGATAGTTTTTAATGATAACAAGTTCCATACAAGTTATAATAATAGTTATTAACAATAACAAATTGCATAAATTTTTGCAAGTAAGATATCGCGGAAATGTGAAAGGTTTCATCGCAATCGGTTCATGCCTTGGAGAGTATACATGTATACAAGAAACAGTAGAGAATCGGCGATTACATGCTGACTCATACATCGGTAGAGACACGTAGGCATACGTAGAATTCAATGTAGTAGTAACAATAGTTTTTTACGAATATCTCGGAAGCTAAAGCTTTCCGTTAATTATGCATAATGAAAAAGTTGTTTAGAATCATATTCCCGACAACATATTAAAAGGTCATTGAAATCGTCCAATTTTGACATTAAAAACTTCCTGTATTTTGCAATAACAATGAAAAAATGAAAAATTTTTTTTCAATGGTACCAACCGGAAGACATACCCTACAAGATGTAAAAGGTTTCATTCCGATTGGTCCATCCATCTCGGAGTAATCGGTGAACAAAGCCAGAAAAAAAAAAAATATACTGATCGAATTGAGTATCCTCCTGCTTTTCGAAGTCGGATAAAAAACGGAAATTCGAAGCATTCTAAACAACAAATAAAAATGATTGAAATGGAATAATTCATAAACGTTTGAATTGTAGGCTATGTTAATGATGGAAAATTTGAAAACAATTTAAATGAAACTTTCGCATTCGTTCCTAGATTAACCTGCTACGCTGAAAGCAGATAATTGTCACTGGGAAACGAGGAAACACGTTCGGTAGAATAGCAGCTTTCATGATCGGGCCGGTGAACTCCCCTCATTTATTGCACTTAGATATGAATAATAGGCGAGGTGTTTCCTCGTCGAATGTTCAGAATCGACACAGTGACCTAGTGGAATTATTTGCTTTCAGCGTAGCAGGTGAAGTTAGAAACGAATGGGTAAGTTTCATTTAAATTGTTTTCGAATTTGTAACGGGGCGGTCTGGTCGGTGCGCACGGCGTTGCGCACCGCGGTCGGATTCCCCGTGCCAGGGTTCGCTGGGGAACAGGTTCGAGAAATAATGAGGCGGTGTTAGTTGGAAAAATAGAAATATTTATTCAAAAGATAATAATAAGCAAAGAAGCGTCTAGGCTGTCGGGGTTGGGCCGCCGGCTGCGGTCCCTGGAGGTGCCGGTATATCCTGCCGCTCTCGCTACAACAGAAATAATCTAATCGTGAGCTGGCGATGGAGCCGTGTCGCACTTAAACCTAGATGTACATGGTCTTACCTACTACGATCGGGACCCGGCCCGTCACATGAGTCGCGCGGTCTTACGGGCTAACGCAGGTCGTAGCTGTCGCTACGCGGTCTTAAAACTAGCGCAGGTCGTAGCTGTCGCTACGCGGTCTTACAGGCTAACGCACGGAGTGAGAGCGCGGCGCGGAGCGCGAGCGCGAACGCGAGCGAGACAGAGACGCGGTGTTCGGCGTACGCGGAGTCGCTGGAGACGAGAGAGCGGGGATGGCCCGTTCGGGCCGCCGGTCTTTATTTGAAATTCGCGCTGCGGGGTTTCACGCTGCGGTGGAGTTGCTGCCCGCTTGCCTGATGCGGCTGTCTTCTCGTACACCGTGGTCAAGCCTAGCAGTGAACGAGGCGACGACCAATCCTGGCTCGCCCTGGGTCAAACCTCGGGACGGGACGGAATCGGTTGCCATAGGCCGGATGCGGTGCCGTGTAAGCTAGCGCCTGGAACCCCGCGGACAAACCAGCGGATGTTACGGACGCGCACTAGTCATCCTGGGTCAAACGTTGGTACTGACGAAGCTAGGCGCCTGCGGCTGCTGGACCGATTGGGAGCTGCCAGATCGTGACGTACGTCACGATCCGACTGCCAGTGAACTCGTCGTCGGGACAAACCGCAACGCCGAGTCTGCCGGTGCTCCGGTCCGACCTCCTGGGAGGTCTGCTCGGGGCCGAGGCCCCGATGCAACTCATCGATCCGCGTGTCGATCGATCTTACTTATAGCCTCGCTCGCGGGAGTGGGGAGGCCGCCGCGGTGGGGGCCCGCGATGCGCGACGCCGATCCGCGGCTGTCGTCGCAAATTTTTCATCATTAACGTAGCCTACAATTCAAACGTTTATTAATTATTCCATTTCAATCATTTCTATTTGTTGTTCAGAATGCTTAGAATTTCCTTTTTTACATTATGAAAGGCGGAAAGCGATTAGGTTCCGTATTCATTTTAAACGACTAAAGATGTTCTACCAGTTCAGTTTTTTTTATTGTGCTATGCCAACGGGGTGCCAAGCCGTTTGTTCGCGACCTACTGTCCGTTCACGACAAGTTGGCGAGGCAGATTGTTTACTTTCTCACTCATTGTCAGTTCCACCTCTCCCGCTTCCGTGCGCTATGTCGTTATTGGCTGCGGCCAGTGACAAAGGACGACGACGAGCATATCGGAACAAAGTGAAATAGAATGATAACTTTGCAGCATTTATTTATTTATTTAACTTTAAACGGGCGAAAACCCTTTTTGTACATAATGTAGAATATAAAAGTTCAAGAAAACTTATGCTAGTATATACATGAACATAGACGAAGGACGCTCGACAGTCAACATACACAAATATAATCAGCGTAAACCGATTCTAAGCATATACATACTACGCCGCTACGCTTGGCGTTCGTTACTAATCAGTGCTCTGTAGACATCTGTTTTTATTTTGTTAATGGGATCCGCGAATAGGTCAATATGAAGCTGTAATTTGTTGGCTGTGTTGCATATTCTCGTAATAGTGTTTAAGTGTCCATATCTAGAATAGAACTGAGTGAGATGGAATAGGTTCGTTTATCTAATTGTACGTGACGGAGCGTGAAGTTTAATGAGTTGGAGAAGGGCAGGACAATCAATTTTGTTTGTTAAAATTTTATGCAGGTATATAATTTCAGCTACAGTGCGTCTGTGCTCAAGTGTTTTAACCCCAAATCTGTACATAATGGGATTATAATTGTGATTGGTCAGGCTCATTGGACTTCCAGCTTTTGTTGATAGGAAACGAAGAAATTTGTGCTGAATACCCTCTAAGAGGTTACGGTGGCGAACTGTTCGAGGTGACCATATAATTGCTGCGTACTCTAGATTAGGTACAACAAGTGCTAGATAGAGACAAAGTAGAGTGTGTGGATTTGTGAAGTGTTTATAGTGTTACGTCCCACCTGACGGGTGGTTCTTACTCTGTTACTCTGATCTTTGGGTTCTGCCGATTTAAACGCTAAAGCGTACCTTGACCTTCCTTGCGGATAATAAAGGATGCAGGATAGGGCGTTTAGTAATTGTCGATACGTGTATGAGTTTTCAATATATATGTATTCTCGTTTGTCGTTACATACCCTTCGGTGACTTCAGGTGTTGTACGTCACTCGTTCGTTCTTGTATTCACTCACAGTTCATTCACTCGAGAGGTCTCGTTTTACGCTATGTTCGCGGTTCGGACGTTACACTAGACTCGCGGCGCGTGGCTACGACTCGACCTTGGAGATACAAGCGGTTGGTGGTGGTCCTGCACAGCACACGGGTGCACTCCTGGACTTGGTCCAATTATGAATCTGGTATCTCAGATTGCGGCGATACACTCGTGTTGAACCGTCGGCCGAGCACGTCGTTGATGATCTTCCTGGTTTCGAGTAGCCTTGAACACGGATCTACTGCGGGTCGCGAACGGACAGAACTTCGGTCCTTGCTTTACGCTATCACGGAACTGGCGTACTTGCGTTGCACCGATAACTTATACTCCCAAAAGGGGAGTAGGTCACGCTCTTTGCTTGCGAAAACCTGCAAGCAAAGGGTTTTCGCCATCGCATTCCGCAAGTTCCCCGATTTCGTATCGCGGTCGTCGCTAAGCGAGAAAACGCTGATGGTTTGCGGATTTCAGAGCAAGACCTCTTTGGAATGGCGAAAGACGAAAATGGGTTATAACTAGGGACGTAACACCCCCCACGCTAGACACAAAATGCTCTCGCGAGGGCATCTTGTGCAAGGTGTTTTCGTCGTTCGCCACCCTCATTTGCTCAATCACACATACCTTTTCATGCATTCGCAAAGTATACATATAATAGTGAAAAATTTACAATAAAAGGTGGCTGTTCAAAATATAAAAGTAAAAGGTGCCGAAGAGAATACAATGGGGCGCAGCTGTTGAAAATATAAAGAAAAGAAATATGTATATAAAGTGTCGAAGATATGTACAGGTTTTGTGTTGTTGTTCTTATGTATAAAGTGGAAAAATTTGTGCGGGAAGTGGCCACAGGGCACCCCCCCCCCCCCCCCCCCACGCTAGACAGACGATAATTTTGGTTTTGGAACGAAGTGTCTATGAATACGCTGAGTTAACTATTCCACGATGGCTGTTGAAAAATTGTCGACGTAGAATCCGAACGTTGCTATGCTCCTGGTAAACTTGGTGGGGAGTTTGTGGTATATATAAAGTGGTCGGTCGAGCGGTGATCATTATTTGATTTTAAAGAAAAAAAAGAAAAAGGCAGATTCCAACATGTACGCCTACAATTGCACGGATCTCTTCCCATCTATGCGAGAACTATTCCGCACTTGGGTAAGTTTCTTCTCTCTTTTTTTTTTTTTTTCCATATATATTCTCGTTTTAGTGCACCGACGGGACGTACATTATACGGTCAGGATATATTAATATAGGATACCGGGAGGCCGTCCGCCAACACAGGAGGGAATATCGGCGGTATCTGCTAGACCTGTGGGACTGGGATGAAGACCGTCTGCTGAACATCGCGCCACTTTTCCAATAAATGAATTGAAATAAATACAATATCGTGTATTTAAATGTAACAATATACAGTTTATCTAGATTTGTCTCCTTGTTTATTCCAATCCTGTTGTTCTATTCCTTAATTTTAATAGTAAAGGATTGATTTCTTTTCGAAACCGGGGTTCGTTGTTCCATCTGGCATTTGCGTTTCTGGTATTTCTGCTATCTGCAGATCTGGTGGACCCGTTGTTGGGATGACAGTTGGTTGGCTTTGCATTTCGATATTTTTCGGCGTGAACTGGCGACATTTAGGTTGGCTGCTGCTCTCTGCTCGCTTTTTGTAGTGTCGGTATCCTATTGCCGCTATTATTATCATAAGGACAACACTTATGGCTGACAATGACCCGTAGGTGATGTAAGCTGTGTGGGCTAGAGCACGGTGGTGCTGTGCTATATCCTGCGCTTGGTTGTCCACTTCTTGTAAGGTTATAAGGTTGTCTGGGTCTATGTTGATGGGTGTGAAATTTGGCTGGTTTTCTTGGTTCTTTGTTAGTATTTGTATATGATGTGGGGTTATGTCTGGGATGAGGTTAGATATGTTTAGGCTGAAACTTGGTTTGAATGTGTAATCGTATTGCTGGGTTTTTATTCCGGATGCCATTATTCTGGTGTGATCAATGGTTGCTTCACAGTGGCTTTGTAGCTGTAATATTCCTGCGCCTTGGATTTGTTCGTATCCAGCCGATTTTTTATTGCATTTTATTTGTATTTCTTCCTTACGTTTCATCGAAAATAGCCATGTATTTGGAGCTTCTAGCTTCGTGATCTGTATGTTATTCGTTGGGGCCGCTTTCACAATGCACTGTTTCCACTGTAGATGTTCTGGACGCAAGATGAGATCGATTTCACAGATATGACTTTGCTCATAGTTTTGGAGCGGGAACATGATTTCGCAGAGGAGTCTTCCGTTAGGGTTTTTACAGGTTTTGAGGTATGTTTTGTCAGGGGAGAAGAAGGTGGTGGTTGTTTGATCTATTGCAAGAAATTCTGTTTGTGGTTGGATCATTAAAGGAGTAAAGGTGTTTGCATTCAGTTGCTGGAAAGATGGGCAGGGATATAGGTGGTAAAGTTCATAGGAGTTTGGTTCTAGGAGAGGAAAGTCTATCGTGATGATCACTCTTCCTTTTGCGTATACAGCACTCATTGTTGTCGTGCCCTGGAGTTGCTCCGATCTCAACTCTTCCATTGAGAGCGGGAATTCCAGATGTGTGGAAGTTTGGATGGCCTTGCATGCTGTGACTAGTTGGTCTGGTGATAAGATCATTGGATGTAGGATTCCTAATTTTGCGAACATTATTGCGTCGGTCATGGTGGATAGCGTTAATACATATTCGTCAGTTTGCCGGATCAATCTGGTTCCCCAGGAGGACATAGCTAGTTCTAATTCTAGTTTGTCTTCGCGTCTGCCAATTTCTGCAGTTTTATACAGGATGTGTTCGATTCTAGTGTTCATATTTGTTGCCGATTTGGAAAGAGTGTTCAGCGTATTATATGCTTTACGGAATTCAGATTTAATTACGTGGGTTTGGTTATGAATTAGAGATGTTATTTGCTTTTGGTCGTTATAAATTTTGTCGATTTCGCGGTTATAATATTCCGCGTCGGTTTCGTCGAGTGTTCCGAACAGAGTTTTGCTGATCGAGCCGATGAATCCGAGAGGGGCTCGTCTTACTCTAACCGTGTTTTTCCCGAGCGCGTGTGCTAATAAATTTTCGTATCGTACTGCCTCCGCTAGTTTTCTGTCTAAGTCTTCTCTTAGGGTGTCCGCGGGGCATGATGTTATGTTCTGGGCCCTGCACATGACCTTCATGCGGTTTACCGCGAAGGTGGTGTCTGGGCGGCTGGTTAGGATTTCCGCTACATCCAGAGCTGTTACTAGTCTCCACGTTGTCCGAAACGTGCGGATCGGGGATAGCTTCTCTGGATACAGTCCGGGGTTGTACCTTAACCGGGTAACGGAATAGTCGCCCTCCATATGGCTCGCGATCGTGAACTGGATGGAGGCGATTCCCAGCAGCAGGTACCAGGGGCCCATGGTGGTTTGGTTGTTTTATCTAGTGGTTTGCTATAATTTACTGGACTTCCTAAAATAAATACTTTGTCTTTCAGGTAGGGTCGAAAGGGGGAGGCTTCCAGGTGTTATCGGATTTGTTTTCAAGGTTTTTCGAGTGAGCGAGTTTTAATTTGTTAAGATGTTTTGCAAATTTTCTTCCCTGTTCGTCCCTGAGGATTGCGTTGCTATTGTCAGTTATTTCGCAAATTTTGAACGGGCCGATATAATGAGGGTCGAATTTACTAAGACGTGGCTCTTTTAATACATAAACTTGATCGTTGGGCGAGAATTGGACTTCATTACTTTTCTTGTCGTATTGTATTTTTGAACGTTCTTTGCTTTGTTCAAGATTTTTCCTTGCTATTTGCCGTATCTCTTCTAATTTCTGTACTAAATTTTGAATGTATACTGGATAGGTCAGGAGTTCTTCGTGGGTCATAGGAGTGAAGGGGTCTCTTGCTAGCTGGCCGAAAACTACTTCGTAAGGCGAAAAGTTTGTTGCTTCGTGTGTTGATGTGTTATATGAGTACGTTGCGAATGGGAGGAAAATATCCCAGTCATACTTGTTTTCAATGAAATGTTTTAAGTATTCGATGAGTACGTGGTGACTTCGCTCAAGGGAACCGTTAGTTTGAGGCCTGTAACCGGAGGTGGTAACGTGTTCAATATTAAAAGTTTTTGCTATTCCTTTAAGAACTTGATTAATAAACGACGTTCCGCGATCCGTGAGGATTGCCCGTGGCGCGCCGAACATTGCAATAAAGTAACGCGAGAAGGCGTCTGCTACGGTCTCAGCTCGAATATCTGGTAATGGAATAGCCATGCAAAATTTCGAAAGTTGACATTGCAGTGTGAGAATGTGACGGTTTCCGCTTGGCGTGAATGGAAGAGGTCCGACTGTGTCTAATGCTATCTTGTCAAATGGTTTTGCTGGAGTATCGGTAATAAGCATTGGTTCACGAGTTTTTATTCTTACTAGTTTCTGCTCCTGGCAGCTTTTGCAGGAACGTATGTAATCCTCTATGTTTCGATGCATTTTCGGCCATTCGAATCGGTCTCGAATGCGGCGGTAGGTTTTGGTCACTCCCTTGTGACCTCCTATCAGGCTCTCGTGGTAATGACGGATAATATCTTCGCGTTGGTCCTCTGGTGGAGTCTGTACCTCGCCCGTGCAGATTGTGATAGTTATGGGATAGTCATGAAATACTTCATATAAATGCTGTTGGAGCATTGGTATGCTAACTTGAAGCAAGGTTTCTCCGCTTGCCGGAATGCGGAGGTTATCTATGCCTTCTATTTTGGCGCTGAGTTTTAATGCGTGTAATATGTAGGGTAATTGATGTGGTTCGATTGTGTGAAAAAAATGTCTTGCTCCCACAATGCTAAAGATTCGCCTTTCCTCGGCTTGGGTAATAATTACGCGGCCTTCAGTTAGATCTTCGTTGAGTAGGTTTGTCTCTGATAGCATTCCTAGAGCTTTTAAAGTTCTGCAAATAGGGCTGGTGAGAATTTTATCGGCAGGGATAAAGTGCGCGATATTACCAGGGCCCTCCGTGAGAGGAGCTTTAGAAATTACTATTTTGCAATGAGTTGCCGTTGTTGTTGGGCCGGCGGTGACCTGAGGGTCCGGTGCGTAAATATTATCTATCTCCTTCCATTCGCGAGTGAATTTGGGGGTCCTAAACGTAGACTGCGGTATATCTAGTATTTCTGAAGGAGATGGCAAATCCCATGAGGTGCGTGTTGGTTGTTCGACGGTATCTGTTTGCGTGAGCTCGTGCGAGGATGGTTCATGTTCTGAATCACCTTGATTTGTGGATGGCTCCGCAGGTTCCCGGGTGGAGAGAGGTGACCCCCAAGATACACGTTTTCTTGGTTTTGGGGTACTACTCGCCAATGCCTCATGCTCTTGCTCCGTGGTGACGTTGTCATCCCTCATGGTGGAGTTTGCATTGGGCTCGATTTCTTCCGGTTCTATATTCCCTATGGATTGTGTTTCATCCAGGATCAAGGATGGTGGTTCCTCATAACTTGGCCTAAGTTGGGCCGCACGGCGTGCGCTTACCCGGGTTGCTATGGGTTCTTCTGAGGGCGTTATTGGTAACGCAAAAGGTACCGGATTCCTTGACAAGGCGTCTGCGTTTGCATTTACGCGACCCGGTTTGTATATGATTTCATAATTATAATCCTCTAGGAGTATTCGCCATCGGGCTAGACGTGACACCGGGTCTTTAACCGAGAATAGCCATTGTAGGGGGCGATGATCAGTTACTAACGTGAATTTTCTGCCATAGATATATGTTCTGAAATGTTTGACAGCAAAAATGATCGCGAAGCATTCTTTTTCCGTTGTAGAATAGTTTTGCTGAGCCGGCGTAAGAGCTAACGATGCGTAGGCGATAGGTGGATCTTCGCCTATTTTGCCCTGACTTAGGACAGCGCCGACAGCGATGTCTGATGCGTCGGTGGTGATAATGAAGGGCTCATCAAAATTCGGATAGCGTAAGACAGGTTCTTTGCACAACGTCTGTCGTAATTCTTCAAAACTTTTCTGGTGGGCTTCGGTCCATGCAAATGGTTTCTTGGGACTCGTTAATTCTGTCAGAGGTTTGGCCTGTTGTGATAGATCCGGGATGAATCGCCTATAGTAGTTTACCAATCCTAAAAATTGTTTGAGTGTTTTGCGCGTGGTTGGAGTCGGAAAACTTTCTACTGCTCGAATTTTCTCCGGGTTTGGTCTTATTCCCTCGGATGAGATGATATGGCCCAAATAGGTTACCGCCTTTTTCAGGAATTCTGCCTTATCTGGTTGTAATGTGAGGTTATTTTCGCGTAGGCGTTAGAATAACGTTTCGAGTCGTGTTTCCATTTCCTCCAAGGTGCGTCCGTAAACTACTATGTCGTCAATGTATACGTACAGGATTTTCCCAATTAATCCCTTTAAAACAAGTTGCATGAGCCTTTGAAAAGTGGCAGGTGCATTTTTCAAACCGAACGGCATGCGCGCGTATTCGTAATGTCCATCCGGAGTTGAGAATGCCGTTTTCTCCTGATCCTCCGGGGCCATGCGTATTTGATGAAATCCGTTTGCCAAGTCAAACACAGCGAAATATTTCGCACCTCCTAACCGGTCGAAAATATCTGAAATGCGGGGAATCGGGAAACGGTCGTCGATTGTTTTCGCGTTTAATTTACGGAAGTCTACGACCATTCTCCAGCGCACATTTCCTTTCGAATCTGGTTTTTTCGGAACTAGCCAGAGGGGCGAATTGTATGGTGAGTTCGAGGGAACTATTACTCCCAAATCCTCTAAATTTTGAATTTGCTTCGATATTTCTTTCTCCTGGTCAACGCTGAAGGGATACTGTCGCGTGAATACCGGAGTTTTGTCGTCCACAGGGATGTTGTGAACGATTGTTTTCGTATCTCCCAGGGGATCGCCGGGAATAAAAAATCTATCCGCGTAACGTGTTACGATACTTTCAACCATGCGTCGCGGTTTGTCTTCTAAGTGATCTAATTTTAACGCTTTATTAATTTTATGGATTCTTTCAATGTCAGAGTGTTGCGTGACGACATAGTCTCCTAGGTCTTCGCCTTGAAATTCCAGCTGTTCGTCTGTCAGCGGTGTCAGCGGTCTAGGTGGGTCAGTAATGTCGGTCACGATGCGCGTTTCGTCACTGGACTCCTGCGGATTCTGCTGGGTCAGCCGTTCGACGGCGCGGTCCGCGTCTTCGTCGTTATCGTTGGTGCAATCGGCTGACGCAATTTTCGTACATTCCTGTTCACCGAGGAGTGCTCGTGGGGCTTCCTGGTTGCGTTGAGAAGTTGTCAGCGTTTCTTTTATCTCCCGTGAGTTCGAGAATCCGATAGGATGAATCGGCCGTTTGCTCGTTACTAGGGTTCTATGATGAAAAGAAATTTCGCTTTCTTCTTGTAGGAGGTACGGGCTACCTAATAATCCTATAACTCCGTCAGGGAAATCCGGGTTGTCGACGACATAGAAGAGGGTTTGGCTTTCGTTCATTTTGATGCTTATGATACCGGCAGCAATGATGTATCCTTGCAGTCCTTTTACGCTGACGCTCTCGCATTTAATGATCGGCGCGTCGGTCCGTAGCGCGTTTGACTTAATCAAGTTCAACATCGAGCCGGTGTCTATTATAAATTCTCCGTTTCCCTTCCTTAGTTCCTTTGAGCGGATCTTGATTCGCGGCGAAGGAGCCTGTAAGAGTCCTGGGGACTCGCTTGGGGCTGGTGGTGATCGCGGCGAGGCGTAAAAGCTGCGCCCGCTCGATGGTCCGCGGGTGAACGGGCGCGATTGAAGTTTAAATTTTCCCTTTCTGGCGTACTATTTCGCGACGGTCTGTCATCTAGTCTCGGCGGAGGATCGCGCCCACGTTCAGGATAGCTATTTCCTAGTGGTCGGCGCGGTCCTTGGCGCCGATTAGGTCCGCGTGAATAATTATTTGAGTAGTTTGTTGGACCTGAATATTGAGTTCCGTGTGCGTTATGGTAATTATGGTGATTATGACAATATGGATCTTGGGGTGGTGCCCTTTGAGCGTGGCCGCACCCGCAGAAAAAAGACGGCTGCGGGGGTATGTATGGTGCACAGCCGTGTGGGCATCCGGAGCCGCATGGTGGAGTTGCGTACCGAGATTGGCACGTGTTTGCCGGAGGGGCCGCGGGCTGGACCGTGTTCGTATAGCAAGAGCCACATGGATGGCTAGGGTATTCTGGTTGTACCTGCGGTGGCGGTTCTCGCCATTCAGACCAGGTTCGATTGTAGTCGTATGGTGAAGGAGGGGTTGCTGGTAAAGGATGAACGTGAGAATTTGCCGGAGGTGCCAATTTTTTCATTTTCGCATCATTCTTATCTATCAAAAGAGCCTCGTCCATGATACCGGTGAGCGTTGTTTTTCTTGCGGTCATTACAGCCTGAGCTAATTTTGCTGGCAAGCCTCGGATGTAGGCCCGCCCTGCTAAGACGTCGAATTTTTCGGGGTCAAAGTTTTTGCCCTTTTCGTCGCGACCGCTTGCTGATGCCTTATAAAGGAGCCTGGTGAAACGGTGGGTATATTCCAGAACGGTTTCATTTTCTCTCATTGGGAGATTTGCGAGTTCTAAGCAGAGTTCCTTATACGTTTTGTTAGGGGCATATCTTTTCCGGAGCAATTTTAACAGATCTACAACGCTATTACATTCTTGTTGTTCTACGTAAAATTTAACGTGCAGGACCAATTTATCCATTAGACCTTCGAGAAAAGTGGCCTCCTGGCCGGGGGGGACTCGTGATTTTACTTTGTGTATCGCGTTTAAAAAGTCTTCGAACGAAACCTTGTCAGGGTCGAAATCAGGGATTTTTTCTAAAATCCGATCCACCCTTCTCTCCTCCCTTTCGGTGATAAACCATGATTCAATATGCGATGTCCCGGATTGACCGAGGCCCCTCGTGTCTCTTATGGACGGCGAGGCTGTCGGAGGTAGTGGTGAGTTGCGAGGGGGAATCGTGTCGTGAACGAGAGGCATAGTGAGCGTTGTGAGTGGACAAGGGTTTGATCAAGTTACGGCGTATCCCACTTCTGACACCAAATTGTTACGTCCCACCTGACGGGTGGTTCTTACTCTGTTACTCTGATCTTTGGGTTCTGCCGATTTAAACGCTAAAGCGTACCTTGACCTTCCTTGCGGATAATAAAGGATGCAGGATAGGGCGTTTAGTAATTGTCGATACGTGTATGAGTTTTCAATATATATGTATTCTCGTTTGTCGTTACATACCCTTCGGTGACTTCAGGTGTTGTACGTCACTCGTTCGTTCTTGTATTCACTCACAGTTCATTCACTCGAGAGGTCTCGTTTTACGCTATGTTCGCGGTTCGGACGTTACACTAGACTCGCGGCGCGTGGCTACGACTCGACCTTGGAGATACAAGCGGTTGGTGGTGGTCCTGCACAGCACACGGGTGCACTCCTGGACTTGGTCCAATTATGAATCTGGTATCTCAGATTGCGGCGATACACTCGTGTTGAACCGTCGGCCGAGCACGTCGTTGATGATCTTCCTGGTTTCGAGTAGCCTTGAACACGGATCTACTGCGGGTCGCGAACGGACAGAACTTCGGTCCTTGCTTTACGCTATCACGGAACTGGCGTACTTGCGTTGCACCGATAACTTATACTCCCAAAAGGGGAGTAGGTCACGCTCTTTGCTTGCGAAAACCTGCAAGCAAAGGGTTTTCGCCATCGCATTCCGCAAGTTCCCCGATTTCGTATCGCGGTCGTCGCTAAGCGAGAAAACGCTGATGGTTTGCGGATTTCAGAGCAAGACCTCTTTGGAATGGCGAAAGACGAAAATGGGTTAGAACTAGGGACGTAACAATAGGAGCGTTTAAGAAAGCCAAGCATATTAGATGCAGTTCTCTCGACCTTTAAGAGGTGGGTTTCAAATGTTAATTCATTGTCTGTAGTGATACCCAAATCCCTGACTCTTGTGACACACTTTAGTGTTTCGTTTGCTAGTGTATAGTTATGAAATATTGTATTCTTGCTACGATTGAAGCGAATTACACAGCATTTGTCTACGTTTAGAGTCATCAGGTTGAGTCATCACACCATGTTTCAAGCCTAGTGATATTTTCCTGAAGATCAAGAGCGTCGCGTACGGAGAGTATAGTTTTGTATATTTTTAAATCGTCTGCATAGAGTAGAAAGTGGCAAGTGCGGAAAACAAATCGGATGTCGTCAATAAATAGAAGGAAAAGAAGCGGGCCAAGATGTGATCCTTGAGGGACGCCAGAGGTGACAAGCACAGATTTGGATAGGTGACCTCGGAATTTGACACGTTGGTAACGCATGCATATGTAACTATGCAGCCAAGTGAGCAGAGTACCAGTTATCCCAAAGATAGAGAGTTTATCTATAAGTATGTAGTGATTTACTCTGTCAAATGCTTTAGCAAAATCTGTATATATTACGTCTACCTGAGTATGTGTTTCCATAGCTCTAGATATATCGTTCATGTAGCAGGCTAAATTAGAGACAGTTGAACGCCCTTTGATAAAAGCGTGCTGATTGTATGATAGGTGATTGGTGATCATATCTGAGAGTTTCCTGGTGACTATTGCTTCAAAGATTTTAGATGCTATGTTTAACAAGGAAATAGGCCTATAGTTTGTTATATTCGTTTTGTCTCCAGCTTTATGAATAGGTGTTACCAAACTAAGCTTCCATCTCTTTGGGAAAACACCAGCGTAGAGGGATTTGTTAATAATTATCCAGAGAGGTATTGATAGGATAAAGTTGCAGCTTTTGTACAGGTTAGCTGGAATGCCATCTTCACCCACACTCTTGCATGTGTTGAGACCTTTGATTTCTGTAAAGACTTCGCTCATGCTAATTGAAACATTGGGAAGACACATGTCCACAGAACGAGGATGGATCGGATGTGAGTCGCCATGAGTATTGTCGGTGTAGTTGGATTCGAAGTATGTCGCAAACATATCAGCTATTACACATGGATCACTCGACTCAGAGCCGAGTAGTAACATGCTGGAAAGAAGAGATCCAGTAATTCGATTTGAATTTACGTAAGACCAGAACGATTTTATATTGGTCTGGATGTTGCTCTCAATGTTACACAGATATTTCTTATAACACTCCCTTGCAAGTGAGTCACATCTGGCCCTGAGTTTACAGAAATGATGATAGTCGCTGAGGTGCATGTGCGTTTTATATAAGTAGTGGGCCGATTTCTTTGCCCTTATAAGTCTGATAAGATCATTAGAAAACCATCGCGGATACGTATTCAATCGGATACGTCTCTTAGGTACAAACATTTTTATTGCCTCGAAGACTTTTATATAAAAGAAATCCACCGCGTCGTTAACCGAAAGACCTTGAAGTGAGCCATCCCAGTCAATATTATTAAAGTATTCTATCATACTACTATAGTCAGCATTCGCATAATCGAACCTGAAGGTGTATGCTAGAGGAGGGGGCAGAGGGAGAGTTGAAAGGCATAAACTGATGTTAAGGGGAGGATGATACAGATCAATAGGTAGGAGTGGGTTCACAGTAGTTTGAAGAGAGACAGAGACTAGGTTGGAAAAACAAGGTCAAGGATGGAGCTGTGACAATTAGGAAAGGTGTTTAGTTGATGAAAATTACAGGCCTCCAGTAGCTCAACAGTGTCATTATAGATGGAAACGTTTCTACTATTGGAGGAATTATCTAAGTAAGGAGAGGCAAAGGATGAAAATGCAAGGTGCCATTTAATAAAGGGCATGTTGAAGTCACCGACAGTAAGGTAGTTACATGATGGAAAGGATGTGACGATGTTGAAAATAGAGTCGAAGTGATTGCGATAGATAGAAGGAGACGATGATGGTGGTATGTACAATGTTGAGATAATGATAGGATTGGGAGAAAGAGATATTTTGACAAAAAGATGTTCAATTAGGTTGGAGGGTGAAGGCAGACATACAGAGGGAAGAGTGGAACGAACAGCAATGAGAACACCCCCGCCTCTGTTGTGATTACTGGTGGTTTGGTTTCTATCCAAGCGAAAAATTTCATAGTTATCAAGGCCGAGCTCGCGTGAAAAGACGCTGTCGTTTAGCCATGTTTCTGTGAAAATAATAATATCGTAAGGGGTTGGTGAAGTAGCTATAGATATACGTAGTTTCTCAAGTTTTGTTCTCAGGCCCCTAACATTTTGATAATAAATAAACAGTTTTGAGAGAGTATTTAGTTTTTTGGCGCATTATACGCACAGACGATGATTTGTTTACAATACAAGGTACACCACGGACATAACGGATTATCTTGTCTGTCTCGCCTTGATTATGCAGTGATTCTAATTTCTGTCTGAGTTGTCGTAAGTGATCGCGTTCAAGAGGAGTTTTGTCGTCCGTAACTTTGTACTGTTTTGTTATTGTATGTCTATTAATTAATACTTGACAAGCTAAATTAGAATCATTAAAAGTAATCCTCAATAACCTAGGCTTTGACTCCGGTTTACCAAGACGCGCCACACGAATGTCGCCAGAATTTGGAGGTAGTATGTCGCGCAGTAGACCCTCAATGATGTTGTCATCATCTTGAGCCGATGATGATATAGGGCCCTCCTCTAGACCATGGACGATGATGTTCCTCGATCTTCTCTCCTTTTCAGCAATTTCGGATGATACAGTGAACGTTGAATCCGCCAGATTACTGGTTTGTTTCTGGGGTACTGAGGCATTTTCCAGAGCTTGGACCCTTGTAGTAATCAGGTTCACTTCTGAACGCAGTGAATTTAGTTCTCCCTTGATGCGCGATATTTCAGTTCTAAGAGTGTTTTGAAGCTCCTGGATATGTTTACAGATTTCCCGCCGCATATTCAGGAATTCCATGCGCATTAGATCCCTGATGTCATCACCAGCGCAAGTAGTGACATCGGTTGATGTCTGAGTTAATCGACTGGGAGAATTACCAGGAGATGGCACCGCGGGAATTTTACATCTAAGTAAACGACCGTTGTGCCACGGGTGACCGGTACGCGATAGGCAATTTGAACCCGGGTGAGAAATAATGCCACAGTCCACACAGGTGACCGGGTTGACCACTTGCGTTTTGCAGCCCTTGCATTTGTCACTCATAGTAGCTTTTAATATAATGTGTTGAAACAATAGGAATATTTTCAAAGCACAAAGCTCACTGGTTCAATAGCGACACTTAATTGTTGTTATTAGTGCACTAATGTTAAATTTATAGTCCAGATTTGAGTCAATGACCGGATTAGATTGTAGGTCCACTAATCACTAATCACAATAGAGCAATTCAATAGAATTGGCTGAATTTGGGATTAACTGACGAGACACAATAGATATTTCTATAATAACCGTTAAATCTGTTGACGACTGCGAGCGAACGTGTTTACCTGTCGAGCGACTGATAGCGACTGATAGCATTGGCGTAGCCTCTAAATCAAAGTGTCGGTAAAATGATTTTCTTACTTTTCACATATTACCGCTGAATCTATGGATGGAATATATAATGTATTAGGTACCAGGAAAAGTTCGCGCGAATTTTAAGTCAATGTTGAAACATCGAACACTTCCTTGGAAAGTAATTTTATTTGTGAGACAAATAGTTATCATCTATTTTAATTTTTAGAACTATTTTCCAGTGTTCTATAAGGTTATATATTCCTTCTTTGTAAAGATGTGGAGGTTTATTCCGGAATATTAATCTGCAAAACGAATTTATTTCGCAATTTAATTTCACAATGTTAAGAAAAACCGCACGGACTTTTTTTGGTACCGGAAATGTTGCTGCTTGATGTAAATATGCAGCTTCGAGCTGCAATGTAGAATTGGAAATAAATTTAGATTTGGAAATAAATCAACAAACTGTGGCCGTTTTAAAAGAACTGAATATGTCCAAGAATGTCCTGCCATTCCAAAAATCCTCGGTCATGAGAACGCCTTCGACAGTATGCCCTTTTGTTTATGACACCCCCATTTGAAGGAGTTTTCCTTAAAAAGGGGAAACGCGTTGACAAAACGCACATGGCCTGCCTCAACCGTTCGCCTATTTCGAATTTTCTAACATTAGTCTTCTCAGAGCGATTCTCCAGCAAACACAGTGCGATTTTCTTATATAATATTATATTTTTTATTACTTAATTTAATACTTCCTTTTATTTTATTCTTTTTGCATAGTTCAGTTTTTCGTGTGTCTTTTTGCGTTTTTTTACTATTATTTTGTGCGTTTTTTCAATATTTTTTCGTGTGTCTTTTTGCGTTTTTTTATTATTATTTCGTATGCGTTTTTATTGTCTACTTATATTGCTGTAGTACTAGTCTAGTTTTTGTTTAAATTAAGTGTATTCAATATAATATTATGCAATCGCGTAAACGAGGGCAAACCGTGCACAGTGAAGCACGAAACATTGTGCGAAACCTTATCACGAAATGTGACGAGGAAGCTGCGACAGGGAATCTGCTATACCCAATACATCAGGCAAATGATCGTATTGCTGATTATGCCGGTTTGTCTAATCGCACTGTTAGCAGAATTAGGAAAGAAAGTTCGGAAGCTGGAGAAGAAACTTCATTGTCATCGCCTGGAAAAAAGCGACCGAAGATGACTGACAAAAGACATTGCTCTGAAGAGGAGAAAACAGTGATCAAGGATATTATCCACGACTTTTATGTCATGAGAAAAGAAGTGCCAACTTTGCGAAAGCTTTTATTTGCGATCCGAGCAAAAATTGATTTTCCATGGCAAAAAACAAGTGTGTATAATTTGTTGAAAAGAATGGGTTTCGCATGGAAGAAAACGCAAAACATACGGACGGTCCTGATTGAAAAGCCACATATTGTAAATTGGCGCGGAAAATATTTAAAAACATTGGACTGCTATCGAAGAGGTGGACGCAATATAATATACCTAGACGAAACATGGCTCTCCAGCTTGCTTCTTATTATACTTTGCGATGATATAAATGGTGGGCAGAAATATATGACGTACGATAACTGAAAACCGGTGATGATATTGTAAAGTTTCACGATGCAACGAAAATTCTATTATTTTCCGGAAAAAAATGATGTGAACGCAAAGTAAGGAGCAAGCTGTAAAGGAGAATCACACGCACTATTAAAAATCTCCCTAGACCTCAGTAGGTCACTAGCTGAGCGAGTTAAGTGCGGTCACTCGTAAACTGCAGTATAGTTAATTCGTAATGGGTATATTGATTCCCATTGAATATTGTTTATTTGAAATTATCAAATGGGTCATTTGTCACTGGTTGCCGACACCTGAACTAGGATCTTCCTAGTAGAGGAAAAGTTTTTAATTTTGCGCCGCCTCCGAAAACTTTGAAATATATTTAATATCCTATTTAATGATTAAGTAGATTGTATTAATAGCTGTGGAATACAGATATAAATGAAATGGAAATTATTTTATACTTTTTAGTGCATTTTGACGTCGGATTTTTTTTTTGTTAAAAATTATTTTTACAAAGTTCGAGTTCCTCTGTACGATTGATAATTGTGCATGTGGGTGGCAAGACTGGGTTTGTACCCGGAGCAGCTTTAATTTTCAAAGCAGGCAGCACGAGAGGTGATTATCATGGCCAAAAAAGTACATACACATCGAATTGAGTATCCTCCTCCTTTTCAAAGTCGGATAAAAAGAATCGATCACATAGATTGAATTCAACGAGACGACAGGATTATAGGCGTTCTCCGAGCCGAAACAAAAACGCTACGCATGACGACAACGAAAATGATGGACATGAAAACAGAAGCAGTAGAGAAAGTGAAAACCGGTTGCGGCGTCGGCTCGGGTTTCAAATGTTGCATATATCCAAGCGAGGTGTTGATTCTGGGCATTTAAACGTTGCATATATCCAAGCGAGGTGTCGATTCTGGGCATTTAAACGTTGCATATACAGTAATGCTTCGAAATAAGCAAGTGGTCTCTGCTTCGAAATAAGCAACTCGCTATCTCCTCTTCTTTGTTTGAAGTCGCCCGCAAAGTGAGAGGTACGAGAAATGAGTGAGAAGTAATAAATTTCACGCTCGACTGAGCAGTGACATCGGTTAGTAGAAGAAGGATGAAATATATATAATGCTTTCTCAGTCTGGTATATTTGCTTCGAAATAAAGCATAGTGCGAGAATGAGAGGGCATGCTATATTCTATCCTTGTCCAAAAAATAACATCGCTGCTGGGCCGATCACTTTATGATTTGCCGCTACCTCGGATCTCTCACCCGTTTCTCGCGTTCTCTACCGTCCCGTTTCGAGAACAAAGTCAAGCCGAATAGCATACCTGCTTCGAAATAAGCAACTGTTCGGTCCCGAGCCACTTGCTTATTTCGAAGCATTACTGTATCCAGTCTTGGTGTCGAATCTGGGCATTTAGTGTTGCATATATCCAGTCTTGGTGTCGATTCTGCGTCCGTACAAATCGTTTGTACCGTGCCGCGTTACCTATTCTACGTTCGTACAAATCGTTTGTACCGTGCCGCGTTACCTATTCTACGTTCGTACACAATATGCGACGTGTTGCATGTTGCATGTTGCGTGTTTGATGTATCTTTGGTGTACGGCCTGCCTTATACATATGTAGCCGAGGTGTCAATTCTACATTGCTTATTTATTCTATTATCATTCTGTTATTACTGTTAGCTTGTAAATTACTTTAATTTTCAATAGGAAGAAACTGTCCGGTTTCATGGAAATCATGGGCTGTTCCTAACATCAGAAAGCACCTAATTTGCAGTCAATAGTTCCGCTACTTAGAAATATTCTGAACTGAACCGTGGCAACAATAAGTTTATGAAGCCATCGACCAGTTTAGTACTTTGCTATTATTACTCTATCGCAGACACAGCAACAGCAGTTCCTGCAGTACCGACGGAGCAGATCGCAATGCTCGCTACGACGGAAGTGGCTCTCAAATCAGAAGTATTACAGGTTATGGGAGACCGACTTATACCGGATAGAGTGTTAGCTCCGGCAATACACAAAGATTTAGCGATTCGAATAAAAGAAGTCATTCAAGGGGGCCTGCCGTCAGAGGAACGAAAAAGTCTGTTGAAAAAATGTTCTCCCGCAGAAAACTGTCTGTTTATAGATCCGCCAAAGTTAAATCTTGAAGTCAAAGCTAGTCTGCAAGATGTAGTGGCGAAAAGAGATTCGCGTATCATTGAAAAACAGGAGCGAATAACGGCCAGTTTAGCAGGAATGACTAAGCTAATGGGAATTGTTCTTAACCTATCAGTTGAAGAAAGAATTAATATTGTTGCGCCGGGGAGTGGAGCTCGCGCTTTCCATAGTTAAATGAATACACCAGGAGCAAACTAGACTGTCTATATTTCAGTTACACAATTGGTTTTGCAATAGATCCGTACAGTTCGGCTTCCCGATACAATCTGATATTTAAAAAGACGCGCGGTTGTCTAAGAGACCTCAAGCATCCGGTGACGTGTTTCCGCTCGAAACAAGGGATAGCTTCACGTTATGACTCGACGACAGCTTCGGACGGGGCAGTCGATGGCTCTTTCGATACATCAAGAAGCGGTCGATGCGTCGAAAGAGCGGGAACTTCTCGCCGTCGCAACAATATGATAGAAATAATTGGTGGAGTGTTACGAATCCTCTCTGATTTGTTTCATGAAGAAACGTCTATTCATAGAAGCTTGGTTTTAAAAAACATTAATGCATCAATGCGAGAGACGTTGAAATCTGTAACGGCAGACGAGTGGCTGTTCGGAAAAAATTTAGAAGAAAAGGTGAAAGCCGTAAAAACATTGGAAGTCTCAAGCAAGAGACTGAAACCGAAATCCCATAATAACCAGTGTGATTCAAAAAACTGGAGGGGCCCGCCACGGCGCTCGAATTACAAGCAGAGAATCAGTGGGACGTCGGGCGGGCAGAAATTGAACAATCAGAAGTATTACCGCACGCGCAAACCTGTACAGCAGAAACAGAATCAGATGCAGTCAGGGACCAGGTAGGACGATTAGACCCACCGGTGAGTTTTGTGGCAGGCCGACTTAGACATTTTAGTTATGCTTGGGCAGAGATTACAACAGATAGAACTATCTTGAGTTGGATTAGTGGGTATAAAATTCCCTTTAGTAGGAAAGTTGTACAACCTGTACCCCCACCGCAGCCTCAATGGTGTTATCAAGAGGAACTGGTAATATCTGCTCAATTAAATAAATTAATAGATAGAGGTGTAATCGAGGAAGTTAGACCGATCAAAGGCCAATTCATTTCTAATATTTTTCTAGTACCAAAAACAGATGATGGGCATCGGTTGATTTTAAACCTAAAATCGCTTAATAAGTTTATTGATACGGATCATTTTAAATTAGAAGCTGGAAAGATTGTTCGAAAAATATTAGCACGCGATTGGTTTATGGCATCAATTGATCTTAAAGATGCTTATTATGTAATTGCAATTATAGATTCACATAGGAAATTTTTGAGATTTTATTTTCAAAAGAGGCTGTATCAATTTGTTTGCTTGCCGTTTGACCTTAACGTGGCACCATACGTTTTCACTAAAGTAATTAAGCCAGTAGCAGCATATTTACGCTCATCAGGTTATGTTTCAGTAGTCTATCTTGATGACTGGCTGTTATTGGGTTCATCACTGGCAGCATGTAATAAAAATGTTCATGTTACGTGTAAGTTACTAAAGAAACTGGGATTTATAATTAATTTTGAAAAAAGCCAGTTGACACCGTCTCCGAGATGCAAGTTCCTAGACCTAGTATATGATTCGGAACAGATGTTAGTGGAACTTCCTTTGGATAAAAAGTTACGAGTCTCTAAATTGCTTGATAAATTTAAGAATATTGAAAAATGTAAAATACGAGACTTTGCATCGTTTATTGGGACGTTAGAATCTTGCTGTGCAACGTTAAAATTTAGCAGAATCCATATGAGGAAGTTTCAGAGAGAACGGTTGTTGGCACTTAGGAAAAATAATGATAATTTTGAAAAATACATGAAAATTCCAGTTTCTTTGACAGCGGATTTCAATTGGTGGAGTCGGAACATAATCACCGCTTCTAATTTTATTACATCATTCAATCCGAAGTTTGAAATTTTTTCTGATGCATCGTTATCAGGCCTGGGAGCTTATTGCAATGGAAAGCGTGCACACGGGTATTGGAAAGAAGACGAACGGGCATACCATATTAATGTTTTGGAATTAATGGCGGTTTTCTTTGCATTGAAATGTTTTGCACAAGATTTGAAAGCCTGTGATTTATTATTAAGAATTGATAACACTATGGCCATTGCGTACATAAACAATAAAGGTGGGGTGCGGTTTACAAATTTAAGCGATCTAGCAGAAAGGATTTAGGACTGGTGTGAAGAGAAAGATTTGTGGATCTTTGCGTCTTACGTTTGTTCTAAAGATAACGTAGAAGCGGATTTCGAGTCCCGACGACTTGAACCAGAAACTGAGTATTCTTTGTCAGATATAGCTTTTAAGAGAATTGTGAAAGAATTTGGCCAACCAGAGATCGATGTGTTTGCAACAAGAACAAATGCTAAAGTCGATAAATACGTTTCTTGG
The DNA here is from genome assembly GCF_907164935.1 of Osmia bicornis bicornis. NCBI lineage: Eukaryota > Metazoa > Arthropoda > Insecta > Hymenoptera > Megachilidae > Osmia > Osmia bicornis. The sequence continues at coordinate 23,337 of NW_025791322.1, forward strand.
AAAAAAGATCCGGGGGCTACAATTGTAGATGCGTTTACGTTTAAGTGGAACTCATATCTTTTCTACGCATTCCCCCCTTCACGATTATTCTTCGCGTCTTAGAGAAAATACGAATCGAGAAGTCTAGAGGAATTGTGGTGGTACCCCACTGGCCCGCTCAGGCGTGGTTTTCTCTGTACATGTCAATGCTTGAATCAAAACCGATTTATTTGAAACCAAATATTGATTTACTAATTACGTTGAATAGGCGGCGCCATCCAATGTGGGAGAAAATTACCCTGGTGGCAGGAATTTTATCACATCGGCATTGAGAAGAAAAGCAATTCCGGAAGAAACAATATCTATCATGATTGCATCATTAAGTAAAGCATCTCTAAATCAATACAACGCAGGATTAAAAGCTTGGTGGTGCTTTAGTCAGGATTATACGATAAATCCTTTCGAAGGAAATATGCAATTTTAACATATCAGTTCAATAAGGGTGCATAATATGGAACGTTAAATACTTTTCGTTCGGCGGTTGCCTTAATACTGGGACATGAGATTGGAACTGATCCACAAATTAGACGCTTCTTCAAAGATGTAGGTAAATTAAGGCCCCAAAGACCCAAGTATTTATGACTGTACTTGGGATTCGTCCTTAGTATTAGATTGTTTTCGAGATTGGGGAATGAATAACGATCTTACCTGTAAGCCACTTCCTTTTTGACGGCACCTGTAGCCGTTATTGCGTCGAAGGCGAGTCCGGACCGGCCGTTGACAGTGTTTTGTCATTAATGCTTTTTCGAGAAAGCACGGGAACGCGTCGAGACAGTTCGGCTATGCCTCCCGTTACGAACGAACGCTTGAAACCGTATCAACCATCTTTTGCAAATAAAGCCATTACAAGCCATTTCGACCATCCTTACATACCTTAGAGAAATTAAGCTTAAAAGTAGTTGCACTATTAGCGCTAATCACAGGTCAGCGAATGCAAACTTTGGCATTGATAGACATTCAAAATATAAGCAAAAAGAGCGACCGCATTGAAATTGAAATACCTGATAGAATTAAGACTTCGGCATTGAACAAGGTGCAACCTTTGTTAGTAATACCCTTTTATAGAAAGGAAGTTGTTACATGCCCAGTTACCACGATTACTGATTATATAGAAAGAACTAAATAGTTAAGGGGTTTGGAGCATAAACTCTTTGTATCATTTAAGAAACCTCACAAATCTGTATCTACGCAATCGCTAAGTCGATGGATAAAGCGGGTGTTAGCTTGTAGTGGTGTAGATACTCACTATTTTAGTGCTCACAGCACAAGGCATGCATCTACTTCTGCAGTAAGCAGAGGTGATGTAAATATTGATCTCATTAGAAAAACTGCAGGTTGGACCCGTAAGTCAGAAGTATTTGCAAAGCTTTATCGCCGAGAGCTGGTAAATGATACGAATGAGTTTGATTTAACGATTTTACGAAAATAAGATGTATGTTTTATAATAATGGTTCGTCGTTAAGCGTGAATAAATTCAATATTTTATGCTATCTATAGAGTTTAATTGAAGGCCGTAACAAACTTTAAACAGCTACATCTTGATCTCGAGGAAGAGGCGTGAAATACAATTAAATGATTAAACGAACTTACCTGTAAGTGAAGTTCTATCATAATTGTATGAGCGCCTCTTCCGAAGAGATCAAATACCCATCCTTTATTGAGAGTCCCATTTGTCCACACATATGGTGAATATGAGGACCCCTAGATTGTTCCGGCATAACTTTAAAATAATGACACATTTAGGCGGGAGCGTTCAAGCCATTGAGTGGGAACAAAAAAATTCCTAGAACTTTGAAATCGTGACGACATCGGTATATAGTTGAAGGTACTACATCTTGATCTCTTCGGAAGAGGCGCTCATACAATTATGATAGAACTTCACTTACAGGTAAGTTCGTTTAATCATTTAATTATTCCATTCTTTTCAAATTTTGTAGTCAGTATCGCAGTACAAACGGCCAAACGCGCGCGACAAGTGCAAGTGCTACAACATTCCTATCATCTCTCTTGGTGTTCCAGATATCACAGCGATTTTCAACGAACGAACAGCGATTTCCAAAGCGACTTTATCGCATATTATACTCTACATTCTCACGGCAAGCCCGTTCAGTACTAATTTGTCGAGCACGGCATTAAAATTGATTTTCAACAAGGCAAAACGGGCGATCTATTAAGCCTACGGGTTGTAAGAGTCTCTTCATTTTAGATCGTCTTGTTTTTCACGTTCAGGTACCGAATCATTTAATATACAATATATATATATATATATATATTTGCGTTTTCAACCATCGCGATTTCTGTGAGACGATTGCTTCGATTCCAAGAATTTATCAGAGACGGCCTGTAAAGCCCTTTCGGGGGTTGTAAGAGTCCCTTCATTCAGATCGTTTCCTTGCGGATAGACACTGCCAATTTTCCTTCTTTCTATTTCATCGAGCCAGTCGTCTAACATTAAAAATTTCTAATTACAAACAGTTCAAATCTATATTGCAAAGTCTCATTGTAAATCAAAGGCAAATCACGTTACGAATTCAATTACATTTATAAAAACTAAGTTAAGCATCTTTATCCTTGTAAAACAGTATTTTTCTAATCTGAATTCATTTATCAATAATTATCAGTAGTAACTCAATAGTCATTTGGAATTCAATTTATATTAGCTTCAATAGTTTCTCTGAAATTTTATTTATTTTCTTTTGCACACTAACCAGTTTCATCATTTCTTTCGACTACCATACCTTAATCATTTTACATTTCAAATCCACGCATGCCAACATAAAGTTTCAAGAAGGGACCCGTACGGGACCCAGAACACTGACAAACCCAACGGAAATAAACTATATCTAAATTTCCGTGTTTTAATTTGTTCTGACCGTAGAAGACGTTAACGCGTCATACGTGGGCAGAACTGATGCCAGCGATCCCCCCTGGATGAGAGCGCAGCATGGACAAATGAGTGACCGCGATTAACAGCCCACCGATTATTGTATTTCTTTTCTCTCACCTTTCGCCATTCGCTCCACTTTTGTTATATTCCCCGTTTCCGGTCAAGGCGGGGGGGTGTTGTAACGTGGTGACACCCGTGCCCCCCCGTTACAATCGCTGCGCTTCCCCCACCCAGGCGCCCACCTAACACTAACCCATAACCCTTCCCTCACCTCACCCCTTTCCACCCACCCACCGGTGTCGGACAGATGGAGGCGACGGACTGACCCACAACGAGGACCACCCGCAACAGAAGTTTCGAGGCCGGCGACAGATCCACCCCTCCAGCAAATAAGGAGCAACGTGGAGTTCCAGAAATTATGATGAAGCGGCCCCAACTGACGCAAACGTCCACCCAGAGCCATCTGTCGCCGAGCCCGAAAACCTCAGCCCACCCGTCACAGCAAGAAGTCCGTCAGCCCCACCGACCCCGATCACCGGTGTATCGAGTATCGATAATCGATCAGGCCCGTGCCGAAAAAGGCCCCCTTCCAAAACCCCATCCCCTCCCAAAAATATCCCGCGACGGTCTCGTCGTCGCAGCGGCGACGACGAGCCGTTAATGAGCATAAGGCTACGATATAGAGAGCGTTACAGAGAGATTTTTGATCGAGTGAGATTAAGGAAGCGATTTTGAGGAGTGTTAGAGTGTGAGTTTAGTGTGAGGCGTTTTGGGTGAGCCCTTTGATTATATTAATTACGATTGTATTGTTTGAGTTCGGCAACGACCCCCTTCTCGTTTTGAACCCCCTTTTTATAAAACTACGCGTAACGTGCAGAGACCCCGCGAGAACCCATCCCGACCCTGCACCTTCCTGTCCTCCACTATTTCCTCCTCGCGCACTCCCCCGCGAAAGTGTACGGACGAAAGTGCCCGAATCCCCGCTACTGTGAATTTCCCAATACACCTTTCTTTCTTCTTTTGAGTTTCGGTTGCCACAATCAGTGGCTGGCGCCCAACGACAATTTTGTATTTGGCGACTTGTATTTTGCGACATCCGTTTTCTATAGAGTGAACCCCCAAAAGGGTCACAACATATAAAGAGCGGTCTCATTTAGTTTCCGAGATATTCGCAGAAAGCTGCCGATACAGATGCATTGAATTCTACCTATAGTTGTTCATTTGTGACAGCATACATACGCGTCAGATTGGTTGCCACTTACCTTCCCTTTAGAAACGAGGGTCGAGCAGGAGTAAAGTTTCCGTTCACAACTACATATACCAGACTCCAAGAAATGTCTATTCAAATTCAATTACAAGTGACTGTTATTGACGTAATAAGTTAGGTTAGGGTATACATCTACATCCGACCGCCGTAAGGCGGTCGGCAACGCTTTTATTTAAATAATATATAATACGCATTTTTAATAGCTTTTGTTCATTTCTTAGAATTTCTTTTTATTGTTACGCCCCGGCGGAAATTTTGAAATTTATCCGCCTTGCGTCCCTTATCAAGCCCTTTGGGGTTCTGAGGATTTCTCATGTAAGGGTCGTGAGGTGGGTGTTTCACTTTTCCGTCAATCTTTTCATTCCTCCTCTACCTTGTACATACTTGACAAGCCTTTCGAGGTTCCGAGGATTTCTCATGCAGGGGTGTACAAGGAAGAGTTTGAGTTTAATTCTTTTCTATTTTTGACTTCTTCTATTGCTTTCTCTTCTTTATTCTATTCTACCCTGGAATCGTGTATCTTGTCAAGCCCTTGGGTTCCGGGAATTTCTCATGCGAGGTACACGAGGAAAGGTTATTTCTGTTTCCTTCTTTACAATAGTTTACGTGACCCTCCTTGAACCTCCCAACCATAGGTGTACAAGACAGTTTACAATCGGGTAACGCACAAAAACTCGCGTTAGCTCGTAAGAGAGAGAGAGAGCCGTTAGCACAACACCAGCGCTACGCAGTTATCCAGTGCTTCGCATTCCGGGAATTTCCCTTGGTAACTGCGTAGAAACGGGAAAACCGTAATAACTTCCTTGTCGAGGAAACTCTTTCCCTCTCATTTGCACAAAGCGTCAGCCGGTCCGATCAGGATCATTATTACCTGACCGAATGATAGTGTGAAAAGAATGGATGGATGAATATGAATTTAAACGACGAAACTAAAATAAATGAGAACCTTTACAAAGCCTAACGTCGCGAACGTTCGACCGCCGTTCGAAAATCAAGGGTCGTTCGAAGCAATAAACATTATTGTATTCGAAATTCTAATGCCTTGTCTACACTCGTAGACAAAATCGCGCAACTGTCTATAGACAAATCGAGAACTTTGTCTATAGACAGTCGCGAATAATTTGCAACATAGTCGATCGACTTTGTCACGCGTCCACATCTACAGTTAGTCGCCACAACACCATGAGTTCAGACGTTGCTGCCTGTGGTATCGCTGTATGTGCGGTATTAATTTTGAATGCTAAAAAGAAGAAAAATCGAAAACGTTGGTGGATGCGGGCCATATTTTGGAATGGCCCTAATTTCGGAATAAATCTTCTCGATAAGCTGAAATTAGAGGATGGTTCGGGTTTCCGAAATTTTACGCGTTTAACTCCTTTAGATTTTGAAGATTTGCTACAGATGGTTGGTAGTAAAATCTCAAAAGAAGAAACCAGATTTAGAGAAACCATACCAGCTTCTCTCCGTTTGGCAGTAACACTTCGTTTCCTGGCAAGTGGCGATTCTTTTACCAGCCTCATGTATACTTTCAGGATCTCTAAACAAGCTATTTCTCAGTTTGTTCCCGAAGTTTGTGAAGCCATCATAACATCGTTAAAGATATTTGTGCAGGTTTGTGCAAATCATATTATAACACCAAAAACATTTTAATGCAATAAATTTATTTAAATGAAAAATATGATTAAATAATATTATTATATATTTATTGTACTAATAGAAGGGTCACATCTTTCTATAAGGGGGAAAAGTGCTTTAGAAATGAATGAATATCTTCACTGTTATTATTAATATTTCCACCAATAATACATTCACTGTCTGGAGCAGTGTTTGACATTGAAGGGCTGGGGGAATTTGAGGAGCATGGTAATGGAGAAAGAAGTGGCGAAGGAGTTGACTTCGGAATTTCTTCGGAATACTTTCCCATTTCCAAACACAGTAGAATGTTATGGATCTTGAGCTGGGCTATAGATATTTCTAAATGAGACCTTTTACAGTTTCTCATTTTATTAGCTATATGTTCCCCGAATACTGTATACTCATCTCTGGCAGAAACTACTTCAGACAGTGACTGCATGCATTTTACCGCTTGTTGCACTGTTGTATCCTCACTTTTCCGTGGACGCTTTAAATTTGTAGGGGTTTTGAATGAGGTTGGAGCAATCTCTTTCTGCGATTCATCATCAGTATTAAAACTTTCATGGCAAGATAATTCTTCGTCAGGATTGGTGCCACTCTGAGAAGCAATGAAAGCTATTAATAATCTTATTGCTCCCTTATATAAAAATACCTAAATACAATACAAAAGAAATTGAACACACCTAATACCGTAGTTACTAAGATACTAGTTTCCTTGTTTGGTCTGTTTATATTATAGAAACCGAATTCAGAAACTAGATGGAGAGCTATAAGCGAAGAGTTTAACAGAAAATGGAACTTCCCTCGATGCCTGGGCTCGATTGATGGAAAGCATGTACAAATAGTGGCACCGGAGCACAGTGGGAGCTTGTATTTTAACTATAAAGGGACATTTAGTATAGTGTTGCTTGGAGTCGCCGATGCCAACTACAATTTTTTGTATGCAGATGTTGGATGCCAAGGCCGCATTTCTGATGGCGGCGTGTTTAAGTACACTTCATTGTACACAGATTTGGAAAGAAAAACGCTGAATGTGCCTAATGAAGAGCCATTACCAGGAAGAACAAAGTCGGTTCCTTTCGTTTTCGTGGCTGATGATGCGTTTGCGCTATCAACTTACATGATGAAGCCATACCCAGGTCGTACGCCAGGAGCATGTTCCCCAGAAAGAATATACAATTATCGGTTAAGTAGAGCACGAAGAGTGATTGAGAATGTCTTCGGAATAATGTCATCCAAATTTAGAGTGTTACTAAAACCTATAGCTTTAAGTCCGGACAAAACGGAATCTGTGGTAATGACATGCATTTATCTGCATAATTTTTTACGGAGGAATTCTGAATCCAGAAGAAACTATACTCCGCATGGTACATTTGATTTGGACGATGATGATGGGAATTTGATTATGGGATCTTGGAGAAGGGAAGTGGACGATCACAATTCTTTGATAAATCTCCAAAATATTCCAAGGAGAATAAATGTTAATTTGCATGAAATTCGAAATGAATTTCGAGATTATTTTGTTTCCCCTGAAGGAGCAGTTCCATGGCAAGATGATAAGTGTTAAATAAAAAATAAAAAACCTGACAAACAATTTAAGTAAAAAAAAATTACAATAACATTATGTATAATACTGCATTATGAAAAGTGTCCTTAATATGTCTTTTTCTGTTTTGTTTTATTTACATGCGAATGTAAATTTTTTTCATAATAAATCGATATTAATTTTTTTTAAAGTTATACTTACTTCACTATTTTTTTCATTTACATCTTCGCAGTCGGTGTTTCGGCTACCTCTTGATTCCGTTCCTCGAAGGAGAAACAATAAATTATCATATGCAAACCAGCCGGACTCGAACGGAGAGGCACCACTTTTCTTTGCCTGTTTTACCTTCCTATGCTCACGATAAAACTGAGTTTTCAAATTGTGAATCTTCTTTTCTATATCGGGAATCGAAACTTTATGTTTTTGAGCAATGCCTTCCACGGTAACTTTTTTTTTTTATACGGTTTTTGTAGTCCGCCGATGTAACATCCCATAAGCATGTTGCATTGTGGAAATCTTCTATTAATAATAATGTCCTCTCTGGGATCCACATAATTACAGTATGATCGAAAACGCAATAATGGACACAGGTCTGGACATAGACTCATTTGTTTCTGTCTATGAACACGTCTCCACTACGAGATGTAGCGCAATTTGTCTCAAGTTTTCCATTCGAGATGGAAGACAATAGACTTGCGATTTTCGTCTATGGAACAGTCATAGACACCCGCTTTGTTCTCCATTTGTCTATAGACAGTTGCGGAATATTGTCTATAGACACGAGTTGCGCGATTTTGTCTACGAGTGTAGACAAGGCATAAGAACTACCTAGCGACAACGACGAATTTTGAACAAAGGAATGTTCTGGTAGAAATGTTTAAATTCATTGCTAACGAAATGTCGATTTCACCGAAATAATTATGCGAAAGATTGTAAATGAATGCATAATCGGCATTGCGATCATCGTAAATGCATTGTCCGCTTTTACGCTAATAAGATCTTATTATAAATCAGGAAAGATAAATAATTCGGATCCTGCTAAGGGAAAATAAATGGATAACGGTTTCAATTGTTAAATTATATATCTCGATTTCAAGATCATTCGTGTTTTAGTCAAATTAATAGTATCATGTAACAGTTCAATATTTGGATATTCAAATTAAATCAATAGCTGTAAATTAGCAATAATACATTTGAAGGAAATACTGCGTAGTTTCTAGAAAACCGTTGAAACTATCATAACGACGTAGTAGAAAGGAAAGGAACACCAAAGAAAGGGGATGAAGAATCTTCGTCTAGCTCGCGCGTCTTAACCAATCACCGGGCACGCGACACTTCCGAGCACGTGCCACGATTCGTCAATCCGTCCCCTCCAAGGACGATGATCGCGCGACGGGCCCTTCGACCGTCGATCTCGCGCAAAATTTGGCACTCTTGATCGATCAATCGTCGAGGTACGTGATCGGGAGCCCGTGTGTCCGAGAGACAGAGTTGTTCGGAAATCGCGACAGTTTTCCTCTGCGGTAAAGTCCTCCGCGTAGCGAGGCAGAGTGCCGTGCGAGTTGAAATCGTCGGATTCTTAACAAGGACTCACAGACGCGCACGTTAAAATCTTCCTTCTACCTAAATTTTCTATCTTTTCTTTCCGATTTTAAATCGTTTGCTCGCGTATAATTCGTATTAGCTTCATTTCGGGTAATAAAATATTTACATAATCTTTCCGTTCGTATTCGTTTGTCTCTCGTCGACGTACTCGTTCGCTTAATTCATTATCGCCGCGACAAGTGCAGTGTTCACGATCCTTACCGTTCTTTGGTGTTCCAGAATATCCAGCGAGCATTAAGATCACTACAAGCAAATTGTTATCTTGTATTATATCAAACAGCGTTTCGGTAAGTCGATCCGTTTTCCATTTTTGAACACGACGACTATTTGTTGGCAAAACGGGCGATCTGTCCAGCCCTTCTTGGGTTCCGAGAATTCCTCCGGTCAGATCGTTCCAACGTTTGAGGTATTTGATAAATACGTACAACTAAAACTTGCGTTACGATTCCGTTTTCATAGTTCATTTTATATTCTATAAAAGGGGGCACCTTAGTCCTGCCCTTTCGAGGGTGCCGAGAATATTTCTGGCTAGGGTGTATCCTCACGGCGGAAGTACGCCAAATTTCCAATTAAAATAAGGGAAGACGGGATCGCAACAATCATCTCCCGCGATTGTTATAAAAGCGAAAATCCTCAAGTGTAATCTCAGAGCGTGCATTTCGTTATGTTTTTGTTACTTTTATAAGTCATCTTTACCCTTGTTAAACGATATTTATAAACTGGTATTATTCAGTAACGAGTTACAAAATTTAACATCTTCAATTTTTGACTTTCTAAAATCCGTTAATTCTTGATTATTAATTCTGTTAAATTCACATTCTTGATTCTAATTCGTAATTAAATCAGTTTTACCAGTTAACCAGTTTCAAATTTATTTCAAACACACCAAACACGTTTCTTTTAATAATACACGCCTACCATTACATACAGATTCAAGGAGGGACCCGTACGGGACCTAAAGCGCTGAACGAACCCAAACGAAAGATCAAAAAGTTCAAATTCTAAATTCTAACATCTTAATAATTATCTTTCGTCTTTTAATTTGTCGAGAGCGCAAACCCGCTCGAGACTGGTGGCAGCGATACCAACCATCGCGCTCAGAATAGGGTAAAAAGTATAGGAAATTGCCTTTCAATTTTCTAGTTGAAACAGCAGTCTTTCTTTCCTAGTCCTTTTTTTATTTATCCTTTTTACGTTGCGCCGTCGCACGCGCAACGTAACATTATACTTCTTTTGATAATTAATTTATTATTATTTCAGAAAAACATTGCCGGCCGCTTTACGGCAGCCGAATTTAAATATATAGCCTTTCCTAACCCATCACATCAATGATATTCATTTCTAATTGAATTGGAATACACATTCCTTGAAGTCTGGTGCAGGCAGTTCTGAATGGAGCCTTTACGTTCGCCAACCCTCGTTTCTAAACAGAAGACAAATGGCCAGCGGATGACAACCAACACTTATGCATGTGCTGTCGTAGGCCCACATTTATAGGCAGAATTCAATATGTTATATCGAAAGTTTTTCGTAAATATCTCGTAAAGTAAGCGAGACCGTCGCTTATATGTTCCGGAAAAAATGGTTCAAATATTGGTTGCTATAAAATATATCTAAAAATATTTTGCATTCAAACCGTTATATAATTTTTTATTTGAAAGCATGTATTTCATATGCAGTAAAAGGTGGTATATGCAACAGGGATTGTATCTTCGAAATACATGGTTTCCAAGATGCGTAGTTTTCGAGATATATCGAGATATTTAAACGTTCCGAAGCCGCACCAACTGTGGCCCCTTTCTTTGAGGTAACTCTGCACTATTCTAAGCTGTATTCACTATTCCGAGCTGTAAATGCCACCTCCAGCGCAGCTGTGCAGAAGAAGAACAAGAAGAAGAAGAAATATCACGGAATATGTGCGTGACGCCCCTTTCCTTGAGGTAAATCTGCAAATATCTCGGAAACCGTGCGAGCTATGGCAAAATGTTGAGAGACCTTTTTTGTAGGAAATTAAATTTCCTACTATTTATGTTGTATGACATTTTTTGATCAGATGCGTAGTTTTCGAGATATATCGAGATATTTAAAAGTTCCGAAGCCGTACCAATATACGTACCATTATAAGGATGAAGAAACACTGTGGCCCCTTTCTCTGAGGTAACTCTGCACTATTATAAGCCGTATTCACTATTCCGAGCTGTAAATGTCACTTCTAGCGCAGCTGTGTAGAAGAAGAACAAGAAGAAGAAGAAATATCTCGCAATATGTGGGTGACGCCCCTTTCCTTGAGGTAAATCTGCAAATATTTCGGAAACGGTGCGAACTATGGCAAAATGTTGAGAGACCTTTTTTGTAGGAAATTACGTTTCCTACTATTTATGTTCTATGACATTTTTTGATCAGATGCGTAGTTTTAGAGATATATCGAAATATTTCAAAGTTCCGAGGCCGCACCAACAAAATGAATATGAAGAAACACCGTGGCCCCTTTCTTTGAAGTAACTCTGCACTATTCTAAGCTGTATTCACTATCCCGAGCTGTAAATGCCACTTCCAGCGCAGCTATGCAGAAGAAGAACAAGAGGAAGAATAAATATCTCGGAATATGTGCGTGACGCCACTTTCCTTGAGCTAAATCTACAAATATCTCGAATGCATTTGTTACAGGTGTTAATGAGTAGATATTTAATACATTACTGTTGCCATCTTTCGCATACAAATTACGACGCAAGGTGGCGTGAAAAAAACATCAATACTAGTAAATTTCATACAGCATGAGGCGCCCCGTAACGGTGCTTTATATCCTTTTGGACCTCTTGCATGGGAATCAAGCAACCAATAGCAGGTGGTCTTCGACTGGTTGCTGCATGATACAGCTATTGATGTAAGATTCGCAGTAAGAATTCCGTACATATACCATTTTTTCCAACCATTTTTTAAATTTGGAAATCCACCATCACTGTTATCAATATCAATGTGACCATTTACTGACATTTCATAGTTAACGTTAACATTGACTCGCCTATTATTAAATGTTACATGTGGCAATAATTCAGTTGCGGCTAAATAGTCTACATTGATTTCGTTGGGGTTAGGAATACTTCGCGCTTCAATGCAATCACGATATTTATCTCCTACTATAACCACATAATCGACATCACTAGTACACCATGTACTAGCATCAAAGGAATGAAACGCAACACATGCAACTGCAGCTATGCCAGTACACTGTTTACCACGAGATTCGATACTGAAGCGATTGCTGGCTTGATGAAACGTGCCTCGTAAAATAGCTACATTCTGACGAACGTCTACAAATCTACTGTTTGGTTCGATATTTCTTTGTGCAACTTCAATTTCCTCTGTTACAATAGACGGCTGTTCAATGACATGAGCTATTTCGAAAATATTACTGGTAATGTTAGAAAAACATGGTTGCACGTCTTTGTACAAAGCATTATTTTGTAATAGTCATTGTAAGGACACCCGAAGCTTTCCGACATCTATTTTAAATTGTCGCTGTCGCTCCAAATTTTCGTAGCTTTCCACTGCAATCATTATAGCGGTTTGGTTTAATTGAATTGGAAGTTGCTCGGCTACTTCGAACACATCGCAGGCAAATAGGACTACCTGACCTTTGCACCAATCCTGATGAAGCGATTCTGAATCTTCATGATTTTAAGAAACGGCACTATTCTGCACAACATTTGTTTCTCGATTTCCGATAAATCTGCTATCGCCTGAGGTACCGACATTAGTTGCATTTTATTCCAAAATGCCTGTGATGGAACTTTGTGCTTTTTAAGATGATTTAGGCAACGAGAACATGTTGTTATCTTCTCTGATTCTAATAGATTTGCAGGAATTAGACTAGAGAAAGGCTGCGTGTGTAAAGCATTACGTTGCTGCGGATATAAAGTCTTGTAACGCACTGCACACGGTACATTAGCAAAAATATTAATAGCCGATTTAAAGTAGTCTTCCTGAAGGAGACGTTCTTTTCTCCGTTTCTTAGCTAGTTCACGCATATTTCTTAAACGTGTATTCCTTGATTCGACACGTTCACTTAGTAGTACTTTCCGCATACGATTTCTCACAACCATTAGACGTTGCGAACGTTCCTCATTGGATTCGTTCGCTAAACGGTTGCGGATTAATCCGATACGACGTGATCGTTCCGCAGGAGATTCGTTCGCTAAACGTCTGTGGATTAATCGGAAACGGCGTGATCGTTCCGCAGCAGATTCGTTCGCTAAACGTCTGCGGATTAATCGGAAACGGCGTGATCGTTCCGTGGCAGATTCGTTCGCCAAACGCCTGCGGATTAATGCGAAACAACGTAATCGTTCCTCCGCAGATTCGTTCGCTAAACGTCTATGGATTAATGCGAAACGGCGTGATCGTTCCGCGGCAGATTCGTTCGCTAAACGCCTGCGGATTAATGCGATACGGCGTGATCGTCCCTCCGCAGATTCCATTAGATTTGCAGGAATTAGACCAGACAAAGGCTGCGTGTATAAAGCGTAACGTTGCTGCGGTTATAAAGTCTTGCAACACACTGCACACGGTATATCAGCAAAAATATTAATAGCCGATTCAAAGTAGTCTTCCTGGAGGAAACATTCTTTCCTTCGGTTTTTAGCTAGTTCGCGCATGTTTCTTAAACGCGTGGTTTTTCATTCGGTACTTTCCCTTAAAAATACTTCACGATTACGATTTTTCATGAGCATTAGACGATGTGAACGTTCTTCATTACATTGATTGGATAAACGTATGTGGATTAATCTCAGCCTACGTGATCGTTCTTCAGCAGTTTCGGTTGCTAGACGCCTACTGATTAATCTAAGCCTATGTGATCGTTTCTGAACAGATTCGTTCGCTAAGCGTTTATGGATTAATCTCAGTCGATTTGACCGTTCCTCGACAGATTCGTTCTTTAAACGATTATAAATTATGGTTAGCCGACACGTCTTCTCATCTATCGTTTCACGCAATAATTTTGAATGCATATATTTTCGCATTGCAGATAATCTCAAATGGCGTTCGTTAATAGTTTCATGACATCGTACCTCTGTATTTCTTTTGCAATTTTTGTACAGACGTAATTGCGTGGCGTCGTTTGATTCATTCGCACGATACTCCCTCATACGGGATGCACGTTTTATAGGTCTACCTATCGTTTCAAGCAAACGTGGTTGGTTTTTTTTTTTAGAAACAATTGGTCGCTCCAAGCAGACGCGGCCTGTTTGTTTTTTATTTATTACAGACAATTATTCGTCGCTCCAAGCAGACGTGGTCGGTTTGTTTTTACAAACAATTATCCGTCTCTCCAAGCAGACGTGGTCGGTTTGTTTTTAGAAACAATTATTCGTCGCTCCATGCAAACGTGGTTGGTTTGTTTGTACAAACAATTGTTAGTCGCTCCAAGCAGACGTGGCCGGTTTTGGATTTTAGAACATAAAATAATAGTAGGTAAAACGAGTACCTTCGCAGCAATTTTCAAACGATTCACTTAATTATTATAGTAGTAGCAATCAATTGAAGATGTAATGTTGCCAGGTATTTATTTATTTATTTATTTATTCATTTAATATATATATATACGGACATTGGCCCTTTTTAGAAGTACATACATTTTGCATTGAATTGTTCAACCATTTACATTTTGTGCGGACACGCTGTTGCTGATCTTTGCGAAGCTGGTATAGTGTACAGAAAAAGAAAAATAAAGACAGACAAGAAGAGAAGAAAAACATATATATAATAGTGTAGTGATTAATACTAGTAAAATCGTAGTGCCATATAAAGTATGCGCTGAAGTTGAGGTGTTAGAGAGAGACTAATGCTTGCTTAAAGTGGGTTCGAAGCTTGTTTCTGGATATTCCAGTTGAGTCTAGGAAAATGTCTACTATTGAGATATAACGGTTCACTGTAGCGCAAGCCCTGGCGATGGTGTCATGGTGCCCAACCCTGGATGCATACAGTGGTGGATGGAAGAGATGCATGGATCGAGTAGGTCTGGAAGGAGTGAAGAAGTTGACTAGTTCTAGTAGAGACAAACAGTCAAGACGACCAGTAAGTAGGTTCTGAACGAATAATATGTCTGATATAGTACGCCTTTCATTGAGAGAGATGAATCCAAAGCTTCTCATTATGTGGGAGTAATTATGTTGGTCCCATCTGATGGGGCAGTTAGTTCTGCTGGAGAGAAATCTTAGGAATTTGTGCTGGACCTTTTCGAGCGTAGTACCGTGTGAGTGCAACCTGGGAGCCCAGATGATAGAGGCGTACTCCAGGTTGGGAAGCACGAGTGCATTGTATAACCCGCACAAGGTGTCGGGCCTGCGAAAGAGGCTACAGGTACGTTTGAGGTAGCCAAGCATTTTAGAGGCTGAGGCTGAAATGTGTCCGATATGTTCGTCGAAAGTCAGTAGGTTGTCGAAAAAAACGCCAAGATCTTTGACACAAGCTGTTTCAACGAGAGGTGAATTGTTCAGCGTATAATTGTAGAGAATAGGCCTCGTACCCCGGTAGAATCTGATGTCGGAGCATTTGTTGGTATTGAGGCTCATAAAATTGTCTGTGCACCAAGATTCGAGGCTATGTATGTCGTCCTGCAGAAGTTCTGAATCAGAGGTGTTGGTTATCACTCTGAACAGTTTAAGATCATCTGTAAATAGTAAAAATCTGCAGTCCTTGAGCACGAAACGAATGTCATCTATGAAAATGATGAAGAGTAGTGGACCGAGGTGGGAGCCCTGCGGGACGTCTGAGGTGACTTGGATAGGTCTAGAAAGATAATTCTGGTATCTTACTAATTGTTTGCGTCCAGTGAGGTAGCTGAAGAACCATTGAAGTAATGTGCCAGAGATGCCTGCTCGTGCTAATTTATCGATGAGTAAGAAGTGATTGACCCCATCAAAGGCCTTTGAGAAGTCCGTGTAAATAGCATCGACCTGTAGGTATTCCTCCATGCTGCGAGCTAAGAAGCTAGCGTAGCATGCTAGGTTGGTTGTGGTTGATCTGCTTGCAACGAAACTGTGTTGTTAAGATTGCAACGAAAGATTGGTTAATTTCTTGCAAACAATAGCCTCGAAAATCTTTGATACAGTATTAAGTAGAGATATAGGTCGATAATTAGTAATGCTCGTTTTGTCACCTGATATGAAGATAGGAGTGATCAGACTGAGTTTCCAGCGTGATGGGAACTTACCAGTTTTTAGGGATAGGTTGAAGATGAGCCGTAGAGGCCTAGCTAAAATGAAGTTGCACTGTTTGAAAACCATCGCAGGGAGTCCGTGCTCTCCTGTGCTCTTGTTTATGTCAAATTTGTTAATTTTAATTAGCACATCTCCTGGACTGATGTCAAGAGAAAAGACTTCGCTTTCGCACGAGTACAATTCGTTTAGATCGTGATGAGTAGCTGGAAAATTTGTATAGTTTGATTCAAAAACGTCAGCGAACATATCAGAAATAGTAGCACCGTCCCCAGACTCAGAGCCGTTAAATGTCATAGTGCCAGGTATCGCGTTTTCTTTCCTATTAGCGTTAACATAAGACCAAAAGGCCTTTAGGTTGTGGTCAATTCTACGTTCACAATTGCGTATGTAAGATTCGTGGCAATGTCTGGCTAGCTTGCGACACTCGGCTCTGAGCTTGCAGAAGTGCAGATAGTCAGAGTAGCAGAGACTCCTCCTGTAAAGCGCATGAGCTGATTTTTTGGTCCCTGTGAGTTTGATTAGCTTCCGAGTGAACCATGGTGGGAAGTTTGTTTTGAAAACTGTCCTGGTAGGTACAAAGAGTTCAACTGCTCGGTTAACTTGAGCGTATAGAAACTCGGTCGCCTCATCAACCGTCGTATTCGTCATGTTGAGATCCCAATTGATGTTACCCAGAAAAGATCTCTTGCCCAAGAAATCAGCGCGTCTAAAATCTCGCTCAACCCTTTCGGTACGGGTGCCGGATATATCCGGCGTCCATCTGATGACCTGTGTGGACGAGCGCCGGATATATCCGGCGTCCAGTTGATGACCTGTGTGGACGAGCGCCGGATACATCCGGCGTCCATGTAATGGCCTGTGTGGACAAGCGCCGTATATATCCGGCATCTGCTATGTGCGCGTTTTCGGCGGGGCACCTCGTACAGCGGGAGTGTCGCGGCGGAAAGATCGCTTGTACCGAAAGGGTTTGTGTCGTTTGCTGAAGCGTTTGGGAGGATATCCTGGGAAAGGAATCTTACGGAACGATGGCAGAGATTGTCGTGGAGCGTGGAATTGGGTGGAGTCGCACAGGGCACAAAAACACGTGGTTTAATCTCACATTTTTAATTACTGCAACAAGTTTATTGGTCACTAAACGCCGTTTTACCATTCAGAATGGGATAAACCTATAAATAATAATAATAATAGATGTATTTTCACTTATTTAGGTTAAGTTTAGTTCAGTTATAGGGTTCAACTCAGTTATAGGATTAAGTAATTTATTTACAGAATAAATACTAAATTATAAAATTAACATTAAAATGAAAAATAAAATAGTAAATTATAAAATTATAAAATTGACATTAAAATGAAAAATAAATAAAATATTAAATTATAAAATTATAAAATTAACATTAAAATGAAAAATAAAATATTAAACTATAAAATTATAAAATTAACATTAAAATGAAAAATAAAATATTAAACTATAAAATTATAAAATTAACATTATAATGAAAAATAAAATATTAAATTATAAAATGTGACCCTTTTGGGGGTTCACTCTATACAATTTTCCTTCAAAATTGTTGGGCGCCAGCCACTCGCGGTGGCAATCGGAAATTTGGAAAAAGGGGCTTCAATAGGGGTTGCTACAAGGGGTGGGACACGGGCACTTTCGTCCTTACAATATCGCGGGGGAGTACGCAAGGAGGATCGTCGAGGGCTGGGAGAAATCTCAGGGTAGGGAAGGTTCTCTGGAAGTTCGTACACGTTACGCGTAGGAGGATTTTTGTGGTCGGGATTAATAGGGGTTGGACAAAAGGGTTCGCGAAATATAACGACGGATAACCGGCGCGATACGCGGGCACGAAATTCCGAAATTGAAGGTTGCCGTTGCCGAAACTCACACGATCGATATACAATTTTTATAATCCAAGGGACTCACCGTCACTCTCACACACTCTTCACTCTATAAATCTCTCCTTTTCAAATCTTTCGCTAACGCTTTTCTATAAATCTCTCTCTATGTGTTTCTATTAGGTAGCCTAGGCTCAATGACGGCTCGTCGTCGCGGCAGCGACGACGGGACCGTTGCGGGATGATTTTTGGGGAGGGGATGGGGAATAGGAAGGGGGCCTTTTCTGGCAACGGAATAGATTGGTTATCGATTGTCGATCTGCCGGTGTTCGGGTTCGATGGGGTTGGCGGATCTCCGGCTGTGGCGGGTGGACTGAGGTCTTCGGGCTCGGCGACAGATGGCTCCGGGTGGACGTTTGTATCAGCTGCTGGGCCGCTTCGTCTCTTTTTCCGAAGTCCCGTGTTGCGTTTCCTCTCTGGAAGGGTTGCAGGTCTGTCGCCGACCTCGGAGCTCCTTTTTGCGGGTGGTCCTGTCCTTGGTGCCTCCTTTCCGTCGCCTCCATCGGCCCGACACCAGCGCGCGGGGGAAAGGGGTAAGGCGTTAGAAGGGTTAAGGGTCATTTTTAGGTGGGATGTGAGGTGGGAGAATCGCAGCGATTGTAACGGGGGCGCACAGGTGTCTCATATATATATATAATGTTATATCAAAGGTAAGTATACGTGTATATACGTGTAAAGCGTGGTTAATAATAGAGAAATGTAAGTATAATATAACGATTAATATATGGGTGAGTGGGAAAAAAAAGGTTTGTACCCGGGGTGGGGGGTTATTAGTATGTAACAATTGCTCTTCACCTTCTTCATGTTTGTAAACTAACATCATGCTTTACGAACGCGTCAATTTATAATCAACCCGGCTTTTCGAAGTTCTTCGATTATAGAAACGATCTCGTTGTCTGGCCCGGATGTCCTGCGGATTTCGAGGATACGAGAAGACGTAATCTATCGACGAGCTCGTTTGGGTCATTCCAGTGCACGTAGTCCACCGCATTATCGTTAGCCACCATATCGAATGGTATCAGATTACCTCCACGCCGCTCGCTCTTAAGTAATTTTGCAATGATATATTTATACTTGTAACCCTTGTTACTTTTCACAAGCCCAGACGAGATATGGCTGCATCTATAAGCGTTCGATGACCTTAATATTTCTGCGTATTTGTCTAAATTAGCATCGTTGAACAAGGTGTCATCGGGCATTCTCATAGATAGTTATTCGTACAAACCAGTTGTTCCTCTGTACCTCACCCCATTAATAATCACATCGTCGTTTTTATTTACGTCGAAAACTGAACTTCCAAGCATTAATTTGTTGCGTTGTACGTATACTCCATACACGTAATCTATCTTCTTCTCACGATCGGTAAAGAGTAATTGAATGTATTTAGCTGCCAACGGCCCCAAACTTTCCGTGAAATGGTTGCGTATGTTTTCGCTAGGCTTGTCCAAAATTCGCTGCATAGAAACATTAAGATTCTCGTCGCTGTCGCCGTACGTTTCAACAGCATGTATCGATTCTTCACGATGAAAATCGGGATGATCTTTCGTCACATCCACCGTCTGTTCACTCGAAGATGTACCAGGTTCGGAATAAATGCGTGCTCTTGCAGTTTGTGCGCTTTGAGCGTTAAGAAAAGGAGTTGACGTCAATTTTTGCGGTTCTTTAATATTCAAAGTTGGGAATGTCGACCTAGATTTTATATCGATCGTGTCTGAATGCGGCGATTCCGCTGACATATTCTCGATAATTCGTTCCAGCGGTTCTACCACGGGTCTCAATCGTTTTTCGATGACTCTCTCCTCGTCGATGCTGTCCGATTTGGGAGCTCTGCGTTTCTTGCGTATAGCATCGCTTGTTTTAGCTATAGAATTCGCAACTTTACTCGATTCTTTAATATTACTATTATCCATTGCAAAGAGAAGACGTCTACTCGCTAAGCGTTCTATCGAAGGACTAAATGTTTCAGAAAACGGCAAATTCGTTAAATCCTTTTCTGTAATGGCCACGTTCCATCGAGCTGTCATTGTCGATTATTACGAAACCGTATTTCTGTTCCCAACACTGTGCACACAATTTACAAAAGTTTTCGTACGACATGTCTGTATTTACATGATCATTATAAATGTGGTGTAGATTAGTGCCATCTTGTTTGAACACGATCAAAAGGTTGGCATTGTCGCGAATTAGGTGTTTCGGTATTCTTGCGTAAGTCTGACAGAGATAAAAACAGTCCACGCACGAATGCCTACCCATAGCGAAATATTCTCTTATCACGTCTTGTTTGTCGCACGCAACGTCATCGAATATAAACACCGAATCGGGCAGCGCCTTGTTCGATGGCACGACTTCGGCATTATTTGAAAACGAAAAGTATCCGATTTCAGGAACGTTTGTCAAAATTCGTTCGAGATATTTGTACTTTGGTTGGTGCAATGATTTTGAGTATACATATACGTTATTGAATCTTACACCTGTAACGTCGCGGAGTTCTCCGAATTTTCCTCCTATCTCTTTCTGTTATCCTTTTCTTCACTACCGTTATGATGCCTCCGCTCGCTCTACATTTGTTCTCTTTTTTTGCCAGTTGACATTTCCAGTTGAAACTGTTCGGCAACCTGTTCTGTAACCCATTCCATTGTTTCTAGGCTACCCAAGTTTCAGTTAGCCCTACGAAATCGTATGTCTCCACGTATTCCCAAAACTGCTTATCTTTATTGTACAGACCTGCGACGTTCCAGAAACCTATCGATAATGTCTTATTTTTTACCTGCAGCTTAGCATGTACCTTCTGTTTTCTTTTCTCGTTCTTTTCATTGTTGTAATTTTCCTCTCCACCCCTATTCGTCTTTTCAGACGCGGGAGGAGTGGTACTTAGAGCCTTATCTTCTGTCGCGGTCCCTTTTCGCTCGGTGTCTCTCTCTGAAATTAGAGAGTCACCGGACTTTGTCGGCTCCAAAATTTTGCCTCTTCAAGTCCTACTCCCTCTTTCCATTTGAAAATCCTGTCATTTATCCTTACCTTTCTGTATCCTATTTGCACGTGTGCTCCCTGCTCTCTCTCCACTTTCGCAATTCCTAAGATTGCCTTCTGAGTTTCTCTTTCGTTTTTTGTTAAATCATTATCAATGTATATTTTCTTACCTTTCAGTTTGCCCTTTTTTATCATTATCTCCTTTTTCTGTTGCCAGTTTTTTAACTTTGCTATCAAAATACTCCCTCTCTCTCCCTTTCTCGTCCAGAAAGCATCCTCTATTTCCACCTCCACCTGCAAATTTTCTGATATTACCTTTACTGCCGTATCTTTCAGTGTTTCGCCTCTTGGTAGTTCTTCTCCTTTCAGTGTGATATTGTTTCGTTTCCCCCTTTTTTCTCTTGCCTCCTCTTTTCGCTCTATACGGTTTATTCTTTCAGTTAATTCGTCCGCCTTATCTCTTTTGGTTTCTAGATTTTTAATTCTCTTCTGTATTTCTTCTTTTTCTCGCTCCCATGCTTCTTGCTTTCTTTTCTATTCTTCTTTTAGTTCTCTTATTTCCTTATTTATGGATTCGTTTTCTTTCTTAATATCTTGTGTGTCCTTCTTCACTGTCAGTACAAGCTCAGTTAATCTGTCTAACTGGTCCATTTTTATATCTTTAGGTTCGCCTTCTGTTCCTTCGCTTTCTGTTCCTTCCCCTTCCGTAGCTTCTTGCGGTGGTGATCTTCCTACTCTTCTTGCTTTTTGGAAATTTTCTATCAGTTCTTTCTCCACTCTTCTTCATTCTTCTTCTCTTTTTCTTTTAAAAGAGTCCAGCAGTGATCCCTGGCTGCCCGACCTATACTTCCCAAGCTGTTCAGCTAAAGTCGGCCTTCCTCTTTTTCCGGAATCCTTTGAGCTCTCCGTCTCTTCTGTCTTACTCATCTATGTTTTTCTCTCTCTGTGTTCGCTTCTATGCCTATACTTCTCTACGTGGCTGCGCCAGACTTGACGCGGCCGCTCTGGTCTGCCTCTAGATGTCGCTACCTTCGTTTTTCTTTATCATATCAGTTTATCATCCAATCGATTTACATTTATCGACGTATCATGCCACGTCGTTTATTAATCTACAATATCGACTTTTTCCACGTAGCTCATTAGTTAATCTAACCTCTTACCTCTTTCGCCAGTTTCATTTCTTTTAAGCAACTTGTTTCTGTGTACCTTTTCGATGCCTTTATACACCTGTGTTCTTTGGTTTTCCCCTTTCCAGCGGTATTTATTGCACCTCTATCCGTTCAGATTTTCCTTCGGAATTGATTGATTTTGTTTCACTTTTTTCCGACACGTACTGCCTCTATAGCTATCGTCACGTGACACCCCGATATAGTAATAATGATATTGTTATTAAATGTACATTGACCTGTAGGAAGGAATTAGTATATTATATTATATCTAATGTAGATATAGTAATTATGATATTGTTATTAAATGTACATTGATCTGTAGGCGGGATCAGTATATTACATTGTATCAAATGAATATATAATATTAATGATATTGTTGTTAAATGTACAATGACCTATAGGAAGGAATCAGTATATTACATTATATCTAATGAAGATATAGTAATAATGATATTGTTATTAAATGGATATTACACATCTAATGCAGATATCGGAATAATGATATGGTTATTAACTTTATATTGATCAGTAGGAAGGAATCAGTATATAATATTATATCTACTGTAGATGTAGTAATAATGATGTTGTTGTTAAATGTGTATCACATATTTAATGCAGATATGGTAGTGATGATATTGTTATTAAATGTACATTGATCTGTAGGAGGGAATCAGTATATTACATTATATCGAATGTAGATATAGTAATAATGATATTGTTATTAAATATACATTGATCGGTAGGAAGGGACCAGTATATTACATTATATATAATGTAGATATAGTAATAAGGATATTGTTATTAAATCTTTACAACATATCTAATGCAGATGGGGTACTAATGATATTGTTCTTAAGTGTACACTGATCTGTAGGAAGGAATCAGTATATTACATTATATCTACTGTAGATGTAGTAATAGTGATACTGTTGTTATATGTATATTACATATCTAATGCAGATATGGTAATAATGATGTTGTTATTGAATGTGCATTGATCTGTACGGAGGAATCAATATTTTACATTATTTGTAATGCAGATATAGTAAAAATGATATTGGTATTAATTCTATATTACGTATCTAATGCAGATATTATAATAATGATATTGTTATTACATGTACAGGGTGTAAAAAAATTAAATGTCACTACCTATTTCGGGTGATTCTACACCTCTGGATCGGTGGAGATCTGTCAAAGAAAGCGACCGCAAAATTGACCTTGACCCCTAAATTCAAGGTCAAACTTTTTTATTGGCTTATCGTATAGTGCTCATCGAGGGGATAAAAGGTCTGAAAGGAACCATGTGCCGGAAAGTAACCCATCTAGAAAAAAGCTGTCAAAGTTTCCATATACCATAATGCATTAAACGTTGAGTCGCCCGGTACCCCTCTCCAGTGATCTTGGCGCGGCAGTCTCGCGTATCGTTCGAATTTCGTGCTATAGGACAATTCTTGAATTTCAATCACAATGCCAGCATACAGGAAGGATAAATTCTAAGAGAGCATATTTAAAAAGACAAAATAACGACTGCGTGTAAAAGAAAATAAAAATGAATTTAATTCACTGAAGTTTTGCACTTCGAATATAAACGCAAGATAAATGTTTAGTTTTATCATTTCACAGCTCACAGTTAATGCATCAGTTACTTATTACGCAAAGGACTGCTTTAAACATTCGAATCTCGTGAAATATATCATTATATTGATTATGGTTGCAATTTGCAAAAGACAATATAAATGAGTTTTATTCGCAGAAGTTTTGTATTTAAAATATAGATGCAAAGATTGTTGATCGAGGAACAAAAAATCGTATTACTCGCTGCACCATTTGTCTTGTCTCGAAAATGAGGTTTTTAGTGAACCGGATATAACAAATCAGCTCGTTCTCTCCGAGAGTGATGATAAAATTCTATTAGTTCTAGAAATCATTTTATTTATAATGTGCGTATATTTTGTTGAAAGCATCGGCTCCGCATAGTAACAAGTCGTGATCCCAGCTTCCCCACTAAGCATTTTATTTTCTCGTTCTTCCACTTTTTTTGCTGCTGTTTGTTTCCTCTCTCTTTTCCTTCCGTTCTTGCTTTTTCTGTTTCCTACTTCCTTCTTTCTTAGTTCCGTCTTTCCTCCCTTCTTTCGTTCCTTCAGTCCATCCTTCTTCCTCTCTGCCGCTCTTTGTTTCTGTCCTTTTTTCTTTATGCCTGGAGGTCTAGCGTCATAAAAAGTATCGGATCAGATATCACGTGAATTGGTGTAGGTTCTATGC